>NC_083580.1:82212610-82488876 GCF_027579695.1 Neoarius graeffei
CACTGAAAAGCTCCAACAGGTTCCATATTATTTTCTGAATAGCTTTCATTATTGAACTGATGCTGATGTGCACAGCTCGGCTGAGGCCTGTGTGTTCCCCACAACAGCACTGGGTTCCTTTCAGCCTGCTGTGAAGAAGAGCAGGGTCGTGGGTGGACAGACTCCAGGGTTAAAGCCTGAAACATGTCCGGGTGAAACAGTCGCTCAGGTTCCTCTCCACTTCTATCTTTAGCCTGAACCTAAACCATGCTGAGGTTGGACATCACAGTGCTTGTGGTGGTGGTTGTTGGTGTATTTTTATTTTCTGGCCATCGACGGAATCGCAGAACGAATCTGTGAACCTTGCTTTGGTTGCCATAGTGTTGGCTTCAGACTAGCTCCTGGTGGGAATAAAAGCTGTTGTGTAATATTTCTCTTTATGCTTTATCCTGGATTATTCTGAGAGGTCACTTTCAGATGACCACAAGTGTTTTTTAATGAGTGTTTCTTTACCTCAAACCCTCACACAGCCCAGAAATCTCATCTTTCTTTTTAAAAATGTTGTTTTTGGTTGTACTGGATACGATTGCTCAGTTAGTGAACATGGTTATCTAAAATTGCTTTAAAATGTAAAATATATTTCTAGAAGGGTCAGCAAGAAGATTACGAGCTGTATAAAATCTGAGTGCCGTCCTAATGTCATGCTGGTGTCTTTACAGGGCTAGTAGATGCTGACCTGAGCTCTTTTTGGTGTATGAGGGACACAACCTACAGATGGAGTCGAGGGCTGCTCACCACATTCCTGGAGTCTCTTCATCCATGATGGTGCAGCCTTTGCTGGACAGCAGGGTCCCTTATGGTCGGCTCCAGCACCCACTGACCATCTATCCTATTGACCAGATGAAGTCCTTGCATGTGGAGAATGACTACATCGACAGCCCTGCAGTGGTGTCACAGCAGCCTCCGAACCACAAGGTGGCCACCAGGGGGCAGGAGGTCCTGCTTGGAGCTCAACACGTTCCTCACCTGTCCCGCTGCGAGGCCCCAGATGCCACTACCCACCCCTGGATCTCCTTCAGTGGCCGACCTAGCTCCATCAGCAGTAGTAGTAGCACATCTTCTGATCAGCGGCTGCTCGAGCATGTGGCACCCACCCCTTTGATGGACTCTTATTCCAGCGGTGGAGGCCATGCCAGGATCCTGGGTACAGAGCAACCAAAGCTTCCAGGGTCCAAACCCCAACACTCAAAAACAGGAGCAGCCTTGGCAACTGAGAAAAACCATATGCCTTTGTGTGACAAGTGTGGAAAGTGCAGGTGCACAGAGTGTACGCTGCCCCGGACCCTTCCCTCATGTTGGGTGTGCAACCAGGAGTGTTTGTGCTCAGCACAGAACCTGGTGGACTCCGCCACCTGCATGTGCCTAGTCAAAGGCGTGTTCTACCACTGCACAGAGGATGAGGACGAGGAAGGCTCCTGCGCCGACAAGCCGTGTTCCTGTTCACACTCAAACTGCTGTGCACGCTGGTCCTTCATGGCGGCCATTTCACTTGTGCTGCCATGCCTTATGTGCTATTTGCCTGCTGTGGGTTGTGCCAAGCTCTCACAGAAGTGCTACGACAGCCTCCGGCGCCCGGGCTGCCGATGCAAAAGTGCTCAAGCCTGCAAGGTGGCAGAGGTCAAGAATTGTCCTCTGGAGAAGCAGGCCTCATGATGTCACGTCCAAAAGAAAGCTACAAAGAAGGACTTTGAGCAGAAGGTGGCAGAACCTTCTCCAGTTCTTGCATACTTCCCCCATATCATGGTACTTAAAGGGTTCATGCTCGGTCCTTACTGTCATAGTGTAATGCCACAATGCGCAGTCATGATGTTTGCTAGAATGACTGGCACAAGTCTTAAGTTTAACTACAAAGAGATAAGGCCTGTTTTTTCCCGTTGGGGTTTTTCTCTGTGGGATCAAAGCGTTCTGTTATTTCACCCACGAGTTAAAATACATGCCATCACAAAATGCTGCAAAAATGTCTGTTTTCTCCTTTGGTGATTTTGCCTTTGGGTGGCTTGGAACAGTCAAAGTAAATATCACCTATTCAAGAGCATTCTATACTTTGGCAATCCCTCCCCGGATCTGGCACTGAGAAACGGTTGCAGTGCATTCCAGGCTGATAACATGTTACAATCAAAATAACTAGACTTTATACCTCCATGCCCACTTATAAGCTTGTTATAGAGCTTTTCTTCCCTTTTTTGAGGTGAGAACAGAAGGCGTCATTGTTTTGGTCAAAGGACGTCAAGTTCCTTTGTTGCCCAGAAATGCAATTTACTACTTTGGAAAATAAACAGGAGTTCAGTATTCACCTCTGTGGAAAAGCTCGCTGTCCATCATCTTAGGGACAGATTTATGGGTTTTAATGACAAGTGACTTTCACATGTATTCAGATGCATGTAATCATACGTGAACTTCCACAATATTTCTTCCAAATATTCGCAGTTTGATTTGTTATAGACAAGATATCACCTCAGGGAGCACAACTTTCACATATTATGTACAGTATGTAACTACAACATGGTAGTTGATTTAATAGGAAACTGCTACACACAAAAGGAAATCATTTGATAAAAAAAAGGGAAAAAAAGAAAAAAAACATCCATAAGCTACAGGACAAATGAGTCAGCAGGAGGCTATCCCAAAATATCAAACTTTCACTAAGACACCTAAAAACCTAACGACAAGCACAGTATTATGTACAAATGCATGTACAATTATCATAATTAGTGAAATTCTATAGGTTTTCCATGAACCAAACCCCTCCTGGTGTACTCTACTACTCATAGGATTCATGATTATGCAGTTTTGTGGTTTGTCTAGAATTAGGCCGACAGATCATTTGCCAAAGGAGTTCTAGGTTGTAAATTTTAGTTTACGTGGGTATAGCTTTTTATGATCTAATAAACCAAACCCACAGCAAGGTACGATGTGTTTTGATTGCTTGGATTCTTGGACGTGAGGGATGAAACCCACCTTTTCATATACTAAACTCCCACGACACACATTTAATAAAAAAAAATGTAACATATATATATATATATATATATATATATATATATATATATATATATATATATATATATGTGTGTGTGTGTGTGTGTGTGTGTGTGTGTGTGTGTGTGTGTGTTTGTACCCATTTTAGTTGCACAAATCAGAAAAGCAGAAGAAAAAAAACACTACTGTTCTTAGTCTTGAATGTATAAAGGCTAGGGTTTAAGTCTTTGCAATCTAATTATTGGATAGGTGCCAAAGTAGAGATGAACAAGGAGGCTTGTCTAGTTGCATAGGAGAAAAACTGCAAATGTATCGTTAATATTCTAGAATTAGAACTATGCAGGATACACGCTCTTGTAAATAGTGTCGAGAAACTAGCCGTCTTAATAATGCATTTCAAATGTCCTAAAGAATTGCATGGTACAATTTAATTACAATTCAGTACAAAGGTATATATAGATGAATATTATATTTTTGGGAGGGCTGGGGGTGGGTGGGGGTCAGAATTATGTGGCTGTGCAGTAGAAGGCAAAGGTCTTTCTATTAAAAGCACTTCATTTAGAAAAGTGTGCCAGGCAATAAAAATACCTCTGTTTATGCTAATCATGCCTCATTAGCACGAAAGGCATGGCTAAGGTTCCTCTGTGCCCCTGAAACTGTAGATTTAATTGAATCCACTGAAGGAACACCGTTTCAGCATAACCCGGTTCCATTTGTACGTGTTTGTTGTGGCCACAGCTTTTTTTTTTTGCCTTCGACTTA
This sequence comes from Neoarius graeffei, assembly GCF_027579695.1. Classification (NCBI taxonomy): domain Eukaryota; kingdom Metazoa; phylum Chordata; class Actinopteri; order Siluriformes; family Ariidae; genus Neoarius; species Neoarius graeffei. Next base: position 82,216,391 of record NC_083580.1, read on the forward strand.
AAATGGTGAAACATCTTCTGTGCTTGATTGACATATACAGCTGCTGTGCATGAACTTGTGTGGGAGGGATACGGAGCCCTCTCAAGTAACATTCCATTCCATCTTATTCCAAGATTTCTAGCCTTTAACCCCCCCCCCCCCCCCCCCCGTTCCCAAACACACACACACACACACACAAACCTGTTTGCATTGCTGCAATGTAATTTGACCTTTATAGAAATGATCTTCCGTTCCACAACACCAAGTAGACGTGTTAAGGATGCTGTGACTATATTTTATTTTATTTTAATTTTTTAATGTTATTTTATTTTTCTTTCTTTCTTTTTTTGAGGTACACTTTCTTGGCCACTAGTGTTTTCCAACTATTGTTTTTTTTCCCCCCAATTAAACCACCTTCCTTCCCATCTGGGCTTGTATTCTCTGCATTTCTTTTGCTTTTGCATTCTTACTGTTAATAAAAGAGCAATGTGCTTTTTGTTTTGTTTTAAACATGGCATAAAAGAAAAAAAAATCTCCCACATATTAAAAAAGTCCCTTTATAGATATATTTATTTTGAAGTTCTATTTTATATAGTATTTATTTAGATGCCTACTTTTGTGTGTGAATAAAAGCTTATGTCAAAAACAGAATGTACAACTGAAATGGAAAAATATATATTGTTAAATATAAAACGTTGTGGCGTCTTTTCTTTTTGCTCCATTACACACAGATGTTAGCAGAGTATAATTATCTTTAAACGCTCCAAGATTTTTTTTAAACAGTCCAATATAGTGTGCGATATATTACATTTCAATAATCAGTTACAGCTATAGAGTCCAAGAAAACATCGTAGAATACAACCAGATGGTTCTTAGCAAATTGACAATGTTTTTGCAGCTTGAAGTTCTAACCACTAAAACTTCTTGGTCTGTTTATAATTAGTCCAACATGATGGAGCTTTTCTCAGTCGGTAAAAAAGCTTCAGAACTAAAACAAGTGGCTCTTTTGGCTGATCAATATTTTAAGTGCCCTCGGTTGAGGAAGAAGCCTACAATCCAGTTAGTTAGTGCAGACTTCCCCTCTGTGTTTACGCGGTCACTTTCCTTCCTCTCTGTGTCTGTGTGGTCATGAGCTTCAAGCACAAACCTAGAATTCTGGTGAGCAATGCTGTAATCTTAATTATATAAAACATAACTTTGCTACATCTGGAGTTTAAGTTCCTCCTAAACATGACTTTTTATTGAATTCGGGATGTGGGCAGACCAAAGGAAATAAAAAATTCTACTGCACTATAATAATATTTCAGATTTTTCACAAGAGAATTTTCCCAATAAAAGGCATCACTCTTTAGGATTTTATCTGACACAGCGGCTGATTTTATCAAGAAATCGTACTCATACAGTTCTGAGATGGACTGGCATTCCGGCCTCGTATCCAGTGTTCCCACTCTGGATCCACTGTGACCCTGACAAAGATAAAGGTCTTACTGAAGATGAATGAATGAATGAATGAATGAATGAATGAATGAATGATGGTTGTAGGATACAACAAAAGGACAAATGGTAGCAAACATATACTGGAATGTTAACAATGAACCATGAAAACACACACCTTGTTATTCATGTTCAGATTTGGAATGAAATAAACAGGAGGGTGTCTGTGTGTGGAGTGAACAGAGCTACAGCCTCAAAACAAATCAGTACAGGGAATTTACATCAGGGTTTGAGTTTTTAACCTAGAAATAGAAATAATGATCAAGTTCTTATCTTATAGACATGTCCACTTGACCAGTACATAACCCCCAAATTTTCCGATGTGATAAATAAACATGGCTGTTGATTATTTCCTCGTGTCAGAGCAGAATGTTCCTCTAGTAGGTTTTATGAACAGATTTTGGCGCACTCCTCCGTGTAGAACTGCTTTATCTGTCATAACAAATATGAAATGTTGGAGACAGTCTCATTTTGGTCCTTCCACAACATCTCATCAGGGTAGTAATTCTGAACCGAGAAAAAAACTTTTCAATATCTTATGATGCTCATAAAAATAATTTCCTTCAACGTCAAAACACTTCAGCTCGACTCGGCTCAGTTCTGCCAAATAGATTCCGCTCTGCTGCCCTGAAAGAATCCTAATTTGCGCTAGTCTGTCTTTACAATGGTGGACCCATGAACACTGGCCTTCGGTGTGTTAAGGCCTTCAGATCCCAGGATGTTGGTGTAGATTGTTTTTTGGGGTTTTTTTTTTAGGGTTTGTAGATATGATTCAGTCTTTTCCTGGATTTCCACAATTGAGGATTAAATCACATCTGACTTGCCAGAAGCTTATTACACTGGAACCAGTGAGACGCTTCTACCTTTTGTTCTCTTGTATTTTTCTCACTCCAGAACACTGGCGTGTAAGCCACCTTTGTCATTCCCTCTTGCACCTGACTTCCATAGCTCCGCCCCCTGCTCTTCTGCTCAACATCCTCACAATAGAGAGAGTCCTCGTTATTCAACAGCAGTGCTTGTCAATGCCTGAGGCTGTTTTACACACACACACACACACACACACACACACACACACACACACACCCTGTCTCCTGCTGAACCTGTTGTCCTGAAATATTTGCCTGCCTCACATGCATTAAAACACAGCGTGTCAACATCGCACACTTTTTTGTACATATCAGAGACTCACTCACAGGAAAGGAAAATATGACTCCATGGTTCAGATTATACTGACTCTTGGCAAATTTCAAACTAAAAATGCATTTGATTGGGCATTAAAGAGACATTAATTATATTTCTCTGCTTTATCCGAGTAGAAGCAGAATGAAAACACGGTCATTAACCCCAATCTGGCTGCAATCTGCTGCTTTCACGTTTCTGCAGACAGAAGCACATTTCTGTTCCAACTATATATTCTTTACAATCATATACAATCATATTTGTTCTCAGGACACTTCTACTGTGTCATATTTCAAGATTTTTTTTTTAATTTTAAATATAGGATGCCTTAAACCAACCAAACACCATGTAACATCTCAGATTAAAAAAATATGTACAGATTAAGTAAAATAAATGTCTGATTGCTTTTTGACTGCATTCTTTAGCGCATTTCTAATGTGATCTGATTCAGAACAATTAGTACCGTATGTAGAAAATGTGAAATTTTACTCCTGCATCTGGCACCGGGCCTAACCGAGTCATGTGGGCAGCCATTTTGTACAATTTGGACTGCGTGGAAAGCTCGGCCAGCCATTGCATTTCCGAAGTGAACTCATCCATGTTGCCTTGGTTCAAGAAAACGTCCTCTCGCAGATGACATATTGCAAAACTCCTGAGCACATCTGGTGCTGTACTCATCTCCTCCTCCTCCTCCTCCTTCCCTCCTTCTTTTCCTCTCCCTCTCTCCCCCCCTTCTTGTTCCTTCTCTCCAACTGTCTTGAATATGAATGCAATGCACCAGAGAGACAAACACAAGTGCAACTAAATGATTTGTGAGGCTAAGGGGATTTGGACAGCTAGCTTGTTCAAGAACTGGACTCTGTGTGTGTGTGTGTGTGTGTGTGTGTGTGTGTGTGTGTGTGTGTGTGTGTGTGTGTGTGTGTGCGCGCGCGCACGCACACTGGGGATGTGGAGACAGCAAGTGCATGGCTTTTGGAAATGCTATCTTGACATTTGTCCTGCAGTATTGAGAAAGCTTTTCCTCCTGCTCCCGAAAGGAAGTTAAAATCTTTTCAGAAACCCCAAGCTTGAATAGAAACATGGACATCTCTTAGCTATAACAAAGCATATTTAGTTTTAAAATATATAATAACAACATGTTAAAAGAGACATAGAATAAGAGACAGAAACACAGAGGCCCAGAAGACAGACTTGACAGTTGGCCAGAGGTTTTTGAGTAAACCAGCTCAACTTCTCTGTTCTCTCAAGCCCATGGCATGCACCCAAACGGCCAACTTTTTAAACAAAGGGACTACTGTCTTGCATCATTTCCCCTCTATGGCACAACTCTGGAAAAGCACTCCTTATCACAGTTTACTGCCGGTCTATATCACAGGACGACTCTGTGCTCACACCCGGCCCGAATGAATTCGCAGTGCTCCAAATGCAGCCGGTTGTAAAAAAGGCAAAGCAGGGCCGATTTACAGGAGCACTTTTATTCACGCACATAAATATGTCATTTTCTAATGGAAAGATTCTTCCCTGTCACTATCACATGATGAAATATCCTGCACTCACCCTGCTCCAGAATTACAAAACTACAAGAAGTTTTTTGACGACAGTGGAATTTGTTATCCAAGAGCTGCACAGACACTGGCTTAACGATTCAAGGTTACAGGCCTTTACACTGTTATCCCTATTAGAAATCTTCAAACAACGTCTTAAGGATATAGACGATGAATGCCAAACACACATACTCAAACAGGAAACACACACACAGGGCTTGCTTATCATCTCCAGGCTGTGTGAAAAACAGCTCCTCGGCTGAGTACCCCGAGGTGCTGGAGGAGCCAGAGCCAGCTGAACTTGGCTTCCAATATCACAGGCACGTCACGCCTACTTGGCCTCAGCAGCAGTGCATTCCTGCAGTGCTCATTGTCAAAAGCCAAATGGTTTCTCTAGTGCACAGGCTGACACAACCGCAACGACATTTCATAAATGCGGTGAGCTCACATGGAGGACATCTGCAATTCACTCAGCCAGTCCTTACCCCCTGTCCTTCCACTGCCTCTTCCCTTCTTAACTTCATAGACAAACAAGTCCAGAACTTCAACATGTTCACTATTACTGCAAGTGGAATCTATTTCAAATGATTTTAGAGAAATTCTACAAATTGTGGGCGGCATGGTGGTGTAGTGGTTAGCACTGTCGCCTCACAGCAAGAAGGTTCTGGGTTCGAGCCCAGGGGCCAGTGAGGGCCTTTCTGTGTGGCGTTTGCATGTTCTCCCCGTGTCTGTGTGGGTTTCCTCTGGGTGCTCCGGTTTCCCCCAGAGACATGCAGGTTAGGATAATTGGTGGCTCTAAATTGACTGTAGGTGCGAATGGTTGTTTGTCTCTGTGTCGGCCCTGTGATAACCTGGTGATTTGTTCAGGGTGTACCCCACCTCTTGCCCATAGTCAGCTGGGATAGGCTCCAGCCTGCCTATGACCCTGTAGAACAGGATAAGTGGCTACAGGTGATGGATGGATGGATGGATCTACAAATTGTTTTTCCAGCCTTTCATTAGTGTTCTCATCATGCTGTCGCTGTCACAAGATGAAATCATATCAGGCAAACATTTGTACTTATAAAGGGTTGGCACTGGACGACTGGTCCACATCCGGTCAGAGGTAGCAGGAAATACAACCTACAGTATGAACCAAAACCTTGGCAGATGTACTACAACAGTACACCAGGCACAAGGTTATCGAAGTATTTTTGTTTTTCAGTTTTTCACGTTGTGTGAAATCCACAGTATAGAAAAAGTCAATTATTACATTTGAGACTCACTACATGAGTTCAAATCCATTTTAAAATAATTTGATTAATTTAAAGTTTAAAGTTAAATGTTTTTCTGTTCCCAGTTAACTCTTGATTCCTGATACACACATCATTCTGTCATCACGAGTTTGACTGCCTTCCAAAATCCCTACCATTAATCTATTACACAACCAGACAACAAGAAGTTCAATAGCTTATTAATACCTTAAAGGGCCGTCTCACCTCTTCCCAGAATCCAGTTCATTGCTTTTGTTTATGCTGTGTGCAGCAAAACCTCCACAAATTCACTGTTAGTGATCCCTTCGAAACCCATCTCAAACTTTTTCTTCATCCACATGAGAAAATATCTTTGATTTCATGCTGCAGTTTATGACTTATGGCTGAGGATCTCACAATATGGTTATGGATTGTTGTGGAAGAACAACAGCATTGAAAATGGCAATTCATTACTTATCGCAGAGGCTTCTGGGAAGGGTGAGCCGGCCCCTTTAAAGTAAACTGCAAAGCATCAATGCTAAACACAGAAGATTCTGTCAAATGTGAAGTTATTGATGTCTGAAGAACAAAAATAGAATAAAACAGAATGTCATCAGCAACAACAACAACATTATTACAATCATCTAATTTGTAAAACTGCATCTATTCAGAGGTATACTGTACACTGCATTAGTATTTCAATCCCAAGATTCCTGAAGCCGTTTTGTTTTTCCAGTCCCATGGTTAAAATAACTTGAACAATACTGCTATAGCGCTAGTTATTTTTGAAAAGAATGAGAAAGACAACATTTCAGTCAACAAGATCTAAGCCAGATGTGATGGAAATGAGAGCACCAAGTCTGAAAAGTGCACAGGAAGTCCACAAATAGCTGCCTGAGCAAGAGGAAATGGGTCATTTATGTCGTGCTACACTTCCACAGGGCACGGGGAAAATGTTAGCATGAAGTGCCACTGTACATGTGTTAGAACTGCAGAAATGTCTCTCGATGGTGTTGGGGTCAGACTACTGCAGCACTACATTACAATCCTGCTTCAGGGTGGATGGATACTAAAAATGTTACAGAATACAAATACATTATTCTTATAATCCTTACATCACATTAAACGTGGTGTGCATTTGGACCATGATCCCAGAGTAAATACACAACAACAAAATACTGCACCATCGTGAGATTGGATGAGCGAGTGATCAGACATGAAGCACACTGGACAAACAAAAACCGCGTTTATTAACACGAACATGTGGCACAGAGTATCTCTCCTACGTCGTATCTACCTGATCCAGGTCATAGTGGTCTAAATTAGGCTCGTAGTTTGTTTTTGTAGTATTTTGTGAAATGGAACCGACTCATTTGGAACTTATCCTGGGCAGGCACAGAAATCATAACTGTGTGAGCAGGCTTAAAAACATCTCTCGAGGGATGTAGCTGAGGCTGAGGAACTGTCAGAATTCACACACATGCTGACAATGCCAACATTTCTACATCGAGTTCAATTTAAATTCTCAAACAGAACAAAACCGTGAAGTGGAAAGCAGCAGAAATTGAAATGTAGGTATGGATCAGTAGAGTGCTAAAGAGATACAGGTACAGAGAGGTGTTGTGTTGTACATTATACAGAATGTGCATTATGTGTGGATTTTTAAGTAAGAATTAAGAAAAATAACAATGATGCAAGAATGGCATGTAAACTACTGTATTTATGTCCATGCTCTAACCTTGGTATTGTGTATCAGGTTTAGTTTGAATCTCAGCAAACCCAACAGATTGATCAAACCGTGCTTGGGCCTGGTATTGGCTAATACTCCTCACCAAGTGTTTAATATGTTTACGAAACAAAACTCTGATCATCTGTGATGTGGAAAATGGATCAAATATTATCAGACTATTGCATGTCTTGAACATGAAGTACAACCCCGATTCCAAAAAAGTTGGGACAAAGTACAAATTGTAAATAAAAACGGAATGCAATGATGTGGACGTTTCAAAATTCTATATTTTATTCAGAACAGAACATAGATGACATATCAAATGTTTAAACTGAGAAAATGTATCATTTAAAGAGAAAAATTAGGTGATTTTAAATTTCATGACAACAACACATCTCAAAAAAGTTGGGACAAGGCCATGTTTCCCACTGTGAGACATCCCCTTTTCTCTTTACAACAGTCTGTAAACGTCTGGGGACTGAGGAGACAAGTTGCTCAAGTTTAAGGATAGGAATGTTAACCCATTCTTGTCTAATGTAGGATTCTAGTTGCTCAACTGTCTTAGGTCTTTTTTGTCGTATCTTCCGTTTTATGATGCGCCAAATGTTTTCTATGGGTGAAAGATCTGGACTGCAGGCTGGCCAGTTCAGTACCCGGACCCTTCTTCTACGCAGCCATGATGCTGTAATTGATGCAGTATGTGGTTTGGCATTGTCATGTTGGAAAATGCAAGGTCTTCCCTGAAAGAGACGTCGTCTGGATGGGAGCATATGTTGCTCTAGAACCTGGATATACCTTTCAGCATTGATGGTGTCTTTCCAGATGTGTAAGCTGCCCATGCCACACGCCCTAATGCAACCCCATACCATCAGAGATGCAGGCTTCTGAACTGAGCGCTGATAACAACTTGGGTCGTCCTTCTCCTCTTTAGTCCGAATGGCAAGGCGTCCCTGATTTCCATAAAGAACTTCAAATTTTGATTCGTCTGACCACAGAACAGTTTTCCACTTTGCCACAGTCCATTTTAAATGAGCCTTGGCCCAGAGAAGACGTCTGCGCTTCTGGATCGTGTTTAGATATGGCTTCTTCTTTGAACTATAGAGTTTTAGCTGGCGACGGCGGATGGCACGGTGAATTGTGTTCACAGATAATGTTCTCTGGAAATATTCCTGAGCCCATTTTGTGATTTCCAATACAGAAGCATGCCTGTATGTGATGCAGTGCCGTCTAAGGGCCCGAAGATCACGGGCACCCAGTATGGTTTTCCGGCCTTGACCCTTACGCACAGAGATTCTTCCAGATTCTCTGAATCTTTTGATGATATTATGCACTGTAGATGATGATATGTTCAAACTCTTTGCAATTTTACACTGTCGAACTCCTTTCTCATATTGCTCCACTATTTGTCGGCGCAGAATTAGGGGGATTGGTGAGCCTCTTCCCATCTTTACTTCTGAGGGCCACTGCCACTCCAAGATGCTCTTTTTATACCCAGTCATGTTAATGACCTATTGACAGTTGACCTAATGAGTTGCAATTTGGTCCTCCAGCTGTTCCTTTTTTGTACCTTTAACTTTTCCAGCCTCTTATTGCCCCTGTCCCAACTTTTTTGAGATGTGTTGCTGTCATGAAATTTCAAATGAGCCAATATTTGGCATGAAATTTCAAAATGTCTCACTTTCGACATTTGATATGTTGTCTATGTTCTATTGTGAATACAATATCAGTTTTTGAGATTTGTAAATTATTGCATTCCGTTTTTATTTACAATTTGTACTTTGTCCCAACTTTTTTGGAATCGGGGTTGTATAAATACTGTATAAAGAAAGCGAGTAGAATGTGGTTTAAACACTGTTAATGGAAGCTGATTTCTGCAGGTTTCAGATTTCGTCATCTTCAACCAGGAAACAGCACAAATCACCCGGAAAGGCTCCAGATCAGTGCAACTGTAAACATGCTTTTATACAACAGGAACAAATTCATAGGAAATGAATGGGACAGAACTTTTCTCCCGAATGCACTCAGCTCTGCAGATAATAGTGAGTCGATTACACGAGTCTCCTTCATGGTCACAAACGTGCTTTTCTGCAACTCTTAAAAAGAATACGAGGAGAAATGACAAGTAGATAGATAAGCTGTCCTCTAATAGACAAACCCAGAGTCCATGTGATGAGATGAAAGTCCTGTTATTATCATCTATCATGGCTTATAGAGAGAACTGGTGATTTGTTCTGTCCCTGTAACCCCTAACAAGGAAAGAACGACGGTTCAGCTGCAGGAACACAGCTACAACAGCGATAAGAAAGCTGAACTTTGACTTCGAGCAAACGGAACTATGGATTAGCACACTTGAGTAAACAGCAGGCGTGCTCAGTCTTGGTTTTACAAACATCCTCTGAGCCATACGTCGGCTTCCTGATTCCTAACACAATATATGAGATACGGCAAGATAAAGTCTGAGGGACTGTCAAGTTCGAATACGTTTGTGTTTCTACAACATCAGCTGCATCAATTTCAGTGGCGTAAAAAATAAAAAACACACTGAGATGAGCAAAAGTAAAAGTAGTGAACATATATTAGTATTTACACTTGAGTAATTATTTTATTTAAAAAATGTCTACATCTGGAAAGGTTCTCCATCTGAGGAACACAGTTTCTGAATAATGATGTAAACACAGTGAGCTGAAGTGAACACCACCTCCATTATCAACAGTCCACACAGAAAGGGAGTTTACATTAGCTGTCCAGCTAACAGTCAGATCCTGTTGGGGTTTGAGTAAGTTGCTAAATTTGTTAGCTAGTTAGCGCTGTAGCAAAAAACACCACTTACACATTATCCTGAGTGTTACCTGAAGGCTGTAGATAAATTTAACACAACGGACGATCAGTGCAGAATTTTGAAGTGACATTTTAAGTTTAAAACAGAGCTTTCATACTGTAAAACATCAAAATACCTGGTTAGCTAGTAGGCTAGCTCACTCAGCTTACTTTTTTCTACAAGTTGGATGTTAAGCCGTGAAATGCTGAAGTTTAGGTTTGTGTAATATAATTTGCAGATTGGTATCACACTGAAGTGTTTAAAACTGATAAATTGGGTCTGATTTGGTGTCTGAAGCGTTGACTTTCTGCAGGTTTTATTTTGATTGACTCTCAGAATTGTAGTTATTTAAAATTTGCACATATGAAGCAATTATTGGACGAGGTTGAACAAAATATCATGATTTGTTAGTGGCGAGAAAGCAATTATTTGCAATGCTGAAAGCAGACACTAACAAATCATGATATTTTGTGAAAACTGAGTTCAATAATTGTTTTATCATTCAAACTATTCTTTTTTTGAAATACTGATTATAAAGTTTGCAAGACATGTTTTCAGTTAAAGAAGCCAACTCATTGTCTGTCAATTTAGGGAAGCAAACCATGTGGACAAAAGTGCGATGTAGCTGCGCACGAGCGGAGCGTTATTTGTAGGCAGTTATTTGCAGTTCACTCAGCCAATCAAAATGGCATAAAAATAATTTGAATGATAATGTCTTTTAATTGGCTTACAGTCTTCTGGGGTTAAATGCATTGTTATTTTTTACTCTGTAACAGTGAACAGAAATAAATCTAGCGAAGATGAATATTTTATTTTTTAAGAGAGCTCGCACTAGAAGCCGTGGTGGTGTCGAGACTTCTGGACTAGTGTGGTGAAAGTGGAGATCGTTTTTTCCACTTTGGCATTAAGAGATTTTTGTCATGCCACACTCCGGCTATAGATTATTACCCAGAATAGATCTGGTCATGTGAGGTTGAATTTAGTTCCGTCTGTATTGCTGAACATCTAAACATTTTCACAGTTCACACTAAAGACACTGTTTCAGTGAGCAGCACAGCGTGGCTTTTACTCAAGCTTTTAAATGAAAAAGGGTTCACAGGTTTAGTAAGATGACTCCATGAACAAAACTCGCACTGAAGCACTCCAGAGACTTTCTGAAATAATGGTGTTGAGGTCAAACATGCAAGGATTTATTAATACAGAATACAAGAACCAATAAAGTTCACCCATTTCAATACAGACTGTTGGACTTACATCAGTTGGAACTCAAACAGATGACTATAAATAAACATTTTGCAATCAGGCTGATCTTCCCAGGAACACAACATAGTTGACCCCGGGCTTGGGGTTGATGTAGGGAGCTTGTTGGGACAGAACTGTTGGCTGGAAGTATTGACCCAGTTTAAATCCTATCTGTTATGGACGTTTCACTGTAAGGATGTGGAGGGTCACAGAGCTCTGCTTACAACAGGCTTCACTCAACACTAACTCAGCCAGCCAGGAGCATCGGATATTGGATTAGAGTGTTAATCTCTCCCTCTCTCTCTTCTCACGTTTTTTTCCCCTCTTCTTTCTAACCAGCTTTGTTCCACCTCACTCGATGGTCAATGCTACAATTATTTTAAAAATTACTATAAAATCTACAGTAAATCACTGGCAGCAGAATTTACAGTAAATATTTACAGTAATCTATTGTGTCCAAAACCAACACTTTTATCCAAAGTGACGTACAGCTGAGGCAGGACACAGCTGAAGGTTAAAGGTCTTGCCCTAAAGGAACCCAACCGTGGAAACCTGACAGTGCTGGGATTTGAATTCACAACCTTCTGATTTGAAGCTCAAAGCCTTAACCACTAACCACTTCCCCAATCTACTCCCCTCTACTGCTGAAGAAACTCGCACTAAAAGACAAATTTCACTGCTTTACGAAACCGAAGTTTTTACTAGCATATAAAACTTAAACTCAAAGAGGATTTGCGTTCGTGTTTCTATAGCAACAGTTCATTCACAGGGGCTTGTTCCGTGGGCGCTTCACATAATCCAAGACTAACAACAAACAGATTTTAAAAAGTGTCTTATATTTTACATTTATGGAAGGAGTCTCCAGTGTCAGTGCTTTGTAACAGTCAGTAAATTAACCAATATGGGGGGGAAAAAAACAAGCTTCAAGACAGACGAGTTTCTCAGTAACATGACAAACGGCACTGTTTTTGTCTTATTAACTTCAGAGAGAGAAAAAAGGAAGGTTTGTGGGGGGACTACTGGTGTCCTTCATTAACTAACTTGTCTCTTAATGTTCACTTAATGTTCCAGAACATTAAATGTCACCTTGAACAGTTAAAAAATGTGATTTGTTGTTCATTAATAAATTATTCATTATAATCGTTAGAAAGTTGCTGTGGTATAAGCAGAATAACACAGTTTGGAATGTGCTGTGGACGAAAATAATCCGCTCATCATGTGGATTATTGTAGTATAACAGTGTGTTTTTCTTTACCTTGCTGATTTTTGGGACAGAAAGGTTTCAGTGTACAATTTTAGCCGTAGTTAGGTGAAGAAGAACAGCCACCAGTCATTACATAGCAAACTTCAGAGTCACTCAAGAGCCGAAAGAATCGTCTCTTATTGGTGAGCTGAGCCAAATGAAAAGAGCCGGAATTCCATCACTGGTATCTACCCTCCAACCCATTTATCCCTCAGGGGGGCAGGACACTAAAGTCTTCTGGAGCATGGAAAGGAAGAAGGGGGGACGTTAGAAAGCACCTGCTAGGCGGTGGCAGCCACCAGACAAAGGCACCTCTGTCCAATGCGAGTAACAGTGGCTCGAGCCCTTTCCTCCAGCCATGCCAGGCCCACAGCAAGCCTTTCTTACACTCTTTAGTCTTCATCTTGCTGCACAATGGCTGACTGTTATTCCCAGGGACCTCTACAAGACACTGCAGCCAAATAATACAGCTTTACAGGACCAGTGTTTGATTATGTGCAAAATGGCCCACTGTGGCATTGCACAGCTCTAATTATATAACGAGAAAAGGGCGCTGTTACACTCATTACTGACCACACTGTCATTCTCTATTCGTTTGTCTAGACTAATCAATTCCACAGAAATCATCCAAGAAGCAGTTTGTGGAAGCCATTTTGAAGGCACCTATCCATGAAACCTGTGAAGGAATTTCCATTACCGTCAGATCCGACTCCTTTCTTTACCCTGTGTTTCTTCCCTCCTCAAACAAGTGTCTGTCTTTCATTATGTCAGAGTTTTCTTAAATGCATGTGCTATCTTCAGACCATCACTGACTCTTTTAAAAGGAAATTTAACATCCTATCAACACACACACACACACACACACACACACACACACACACACACACAGAAGAGAAAAGCATATCTTAGATAACTCTCTACTCTGGAGGAGTGTGTGTACGTGTGTGTGCCTCCCACCCCAGTGCATTAGTGAATCTACATTAATCTTGGCTGACACAGGCCAGGAAGGGCCTCTAAGGGAGCTGGGGCTGTACGCGCTCACACTGCCTGCTCAAATATTTATCCAGGATGTTTTTTTTTCTTTTCGATGGTGAAGAAGAGGCAGGTCGTAGGTTAACTAGATCAAAATTAAAAACTCATTTAGCAGAAAGCAGAGACACACATTCTGCTTGGAGGAGAACATTTACAGTGTCGTACAAAAGTCTAAGATCATATTGAACATCTGGGAATTTGGTTTCATGTAAAATTAGACATAAACAGAAAGTTTTAGAATATTCAGTATTCTGTATCCTGCACAATTTCTTGGTTTCTTTTTCAGTTGAAGCAAATGTGTGATATTGATCATGTTCTTTGTATAAAGTATCAGATTTTCTTCAGGTCTCATCTCTTCCATTGAAGCACATGTTCAGATAATGGATTTGATCTAGCAAATGGAGGATGTTGTCATTTAATATCAGGTGGGGTTTTTTTAAGAGTTGTAAGAACTTATTTTAAGGTGGAAGCTGAATTGTGGAAGTTTTGGGATGCTGTAAATTAACTTCATTTAAAAAAAAAAAGGAAAAAAAAACATTGAATTTCTTTCTCTACTGGCCACTATGGCACTTCTCAGGCCTACAGACCACAGACCGGCCAATTAAACTCACCTACCTGACAGGTATGATGACACACCAGAGTTCAAATGCTTCCAAAATAGCTGCTGTAAATCTCTCTACACATCAGAAAGGAATTAGAAACACAGCTGGCCAGGAACAAGGCAGTGAAGAAACAACTTCCTTTATTTCCGAGATCTTTTTCTCCTGGCAGGAAGGAAAGTGGTGTGAAGTTACTCAAGGGCACATCAAGGACTGACGCTTACTTTGCCCTTCACTTCTGCACGTTCACATCTTCTAGCATTCTTGATAGGAGCCACAACGTGGACCCTGTCATGTAAAATCACAATGGGAAGAATTACAGACTGAGCCATCACACAGAGACGAAACCTTTACACTCTCCAAACAGCGTTCATTAAATACTCAATCAAGTCCCACACTCCGGAAGTCCTCCACATCATCCCCTGGGGTGGCTCGGACTTTTTTAATCTAATGCTATCGAATATTTCCTGTTTCTTGTTACTGCATCTCTCTGTCTCTTCTCTACGCAGCAGGAACTCTGGAGCAGCAGGAAACTTTATGGCTGAGGATTTGGCAGTGCAGCTCAAAATTATCTTTCATTCTTCTGAATCATGTATTTCAGTGCATGTTCTACATGGCAGGAACCAGGCATATCAAATGTACCATCTCAGCAGGAGTGGACGAGCCAGAACTACAGTTTTATGCAACAGTAAATAAATTAAAACACTACTTAGGTGCCGAATACTACCACGAGTTCATCAGAAATGTTATTATATTCACTGCTGCTCTTCCATGCTTCCACATCAGGTGATATGTTCATGCGTTTGTCTTTACTTCAGTGACCAGGTCTCACTGCTTTTTACTACCTTATGAAGAAAATACCATTACTGTTTGTATTACATGAAGTCTCTATAACATGCGATCCAACATCTTTAACTACTCTGTCTGTTACTTTTGTCTCCTTGAGTATATCATTACACACCAATGTTCTGAGTCCACAGTCTCTTTTTCTTGGAGAATCTGAATCACTTCAAGGGCACATCTCATTTCTAACATGCTTCTTTTCTTGCTTCTTCGCCCCTCTAGCTGAGGAGTCAAGAAAAGGTTGCAAAAAAGGAAACAAATTGTGGACAGATGTATTTACCAAATAAGACGTCTTTGCTCGGTGAAGTTTCACTTTCAAGCTACTTTACTGAATTCTCTTTTTTTACAGTGATTAGGCCTACACACTGGATTAACCTTAATTAAAACATTATTGCTCATCAGTGCATCATGGTAAAAAAAAAAGATTTTCATTCTCATCATCTGACTTCTTATATTGTAATTATCTTGCGTCCAATATTTGGCAGTTATTCCATGAAATTGAATTGTACATGAGCTGATAGGTGACGAGGTGCGTAGCACCAAGATTGAGTGGAATAACTGTTTTATTCTCTCCACATTCACTGGATTTTGAGAAACAGAACATTTTTATTTTTTGCAAATTCGATAAAAAAAACTTTATACAAAATGTCCGACAAAATCATTTCCACTTAGAATGTAAACAAACAGGTGAAATGACAGGAGCAATTTGTGAAAAATGTGATAATAATAATTCTTGGAAAATAAAAAAGATACATTCTTACCATCAAATACTTTTATTCCATATTTTGTTGCCTTTTTTTGTATTTTTTGGGGTTTTGTTTTCGAGTAGAGCTTTTATTTCATCCTCAGTTGGTTCAGCAACACGCTCCACCATTTTGTTTTTCACTACTCACGGTATATGAGCTGATATCCTAGTAGTAGAGTAGCCAATCAGAGCACGCGATCACTCATATCCAGTGAATGTAAATGGAATAATTTTATTTGTACCCATTGGGGTATTTTTGGAGAGCTGGAACCTTTATACTGTAGGTTTATGTCCCATGCACTTATGCACTTTAAAGTGCATATCACGGGTAAATTCAGGAGCAAGATCAGTGTAATTCTCCTATTTTATATTAAACTTTGGTCAAATATCTGTCACATTCCGCATTCTCTGCAGTTTGTTTACCTTGCGCAATACCAGAAAAATTCAGTTGAAATCAAGCCATTTGAGGCGAATTGGTCCGCCTCTGAAAAAACTCGGCATTTGGATTTCCCGGGAAACATTGATTTTCGTGACGTCGCGTGCGGGACGCCTCCCTCTGAATCCCATGTCAGCGCTGGTTTGTTTATGAGAAAACGACCTGGTGGTTTTCTGCAAATTTCTTCAACGTTATCGCGTAATTATTAAAATGGTTAACAGATGTATCGTAGGAGAGTGCAGCAACACCAATCATGATGGGATTAGTACTCATCGTTTCCCAAAAGACCGGACAATGAGAGAGAAATGGGAGTGCTTGGTCTACACAGGCTGTGCACTGAAACCGTGCAAAGCTCGCGCAGCCTGCTGGCGCTTCCGCAGGTGACGTCACGAATCTGGCTCCAGACTCCCTTGGGATTTTTCCAGACGCGTTTTTGTTATTTTATTTTTTTCTGCTGTAGACAGATGACCTTGTGCAAAATTACCCTTCTGGATGAGTGTGTCAAGGGACATGCTTTCATATTTAAAAAAAAAACGAAATTGGTCCAGAATATGCCCTTTAATCTATAGTTAATCTAGAAACCTCGTATCTCCTCATTCCATGATTCCTCAAATTGCATTTTAAGAAATAATACTTACAATTAATTTATTTCCATGTCATGGACTGCAGGACGATCATCAGTTTAGTTTTGGAATGTACACCAGGCTTCACCTGCAGGCAGCATTACAGCCTATAAAATTAATTTCATCATTCTGCAAAAGTACTCTATAATATTGAGGCACTTAGACAGCAAACACAGCCTTCAGTCTTCTTAGGTAGGATGCTTCCATCTCGATGAAATGATCCCTCAACTTCTGCCAGGTTCAATCGTGATCATCACTATTTTTAGTTATGTTCAATTGGGCTCATGTTTAACCACAACTTAATCAAAATGTAGAAAATGATGTAGAGTGTAAATGGGACACTGTATTGATGAAGGCTGAGGTGTTTGGATACAAATACAGGTTTTATTACAACAAATCTAAATCATTAGTCAAACTTGCACAGGGTGAAACACTGGCAAACATCCCAGAGATGGAAAGCAGAATAACTAAACAGAGCTCAGAAATGCAAAGACAAGCAAAGGTAAAACTTTGCAACGTGAGTTCAGTTAGGGCGTGTGTATATAATCTTTCTAAAGAGAGTCATAAATGAGCAACAGCTGAATAGTAACTCAGAGAGAGGAGCAGAGGAATGGGTTAGTGCTTTGGGTGTGAGGAGGTTTCGGATGTGATGGAAACACCTTTGCTCAGTTTCAAGAGTCACAGCAAAGCATCCAAACTCTTACATATAATGAATATATGTGATATATTTCAGGGTTTTTTTTTTTTAATCTTCCAGATTAAGTCACTAAAGTAGTTCACCTCTTCCCATCAGCAGGGTTGCCAGGTCTTGGCAAAACATGCAGTTTTATTTCCCTCTCAGAAACCAAACAAATCTAAAACTAAACCAAACTTTTTGAACATTTGGAAAAGGGAGATGAATTTTTCCTCATTGTCTCACATTTTGTGTTGGAAGAAATGTAAGCATGGTGTGCATGAATCTTTCAACATCTGCAACACACCTATTTACATGATCTAGTGCAAACATTATCCAGTGTCCACATACAGTAAGAGCCCTTAGAGCAGAGATGGTTCTGCAGATCACAGATACTCCATCTGCACTTATGTGTTTGTTTATCATCTCTCTACATGCACATCCACAGTGGAAGGGTATCATGGGGCGCCATCATTATCCATAAACTCCAGTGTTTACAGGATTTTGTTTCACACAAACACAAGCACATTTACATGCCAAAATCTGTAGAATTATCTAGATATCCAAATGTAAACCCCATCCAGGCAAATGAATTTCCATTAGTGTTGTTTTATTTTTATTAAGGTATCTAGGTCATGTAAGTTATAACATTTGGGAGGATAATAAATTATACAAATCACACTGCAACCTCCTAATTAAAATAATTACAGATCAAGCATTCTTTCGTACTGAGCTCTTGTCTTATAGTGACATTTTAGACATTTTATGTTTTTGAATTGGTTTCTGCCACAAATTATTACACAAAAGATCAGTCAAGGACAACTTGATTTAGTTTAGTAAGATGACTATTTCTACTACTATTTTTAAAAATAATTAGTGGGTGTGTACAGCCAGCATTAATTACTCCCTCAAGTCCCAGAGTAATTTTGTTCACAGTCTTAGTGATTTCTATCAGGATATAAAAGTCATTTTTCTGAACTGTTCTTAAAGATTTATTTAAGATCTTCTTCTTCAGCTTTATTTAAGATGTTTCAGTGAAACTAGTCACACTGATATATCCATACTGTGTACACTAGAACACATACAACAACACAAAAATGTCTCTTTTGAAAAATAGTTGCATTTGTACTAAATAGCTTTAGATTCCTCCTCAGGCTCACAAAAATGTTGAGAACTTAACAGCTAATGCTACACAACAGTGAGCTCCGGGGAGCAGTTGGATTATATGAGCCACTACTGAAGTGAGACACTGGATTATCCGTTTAGAGCTGGTATTACCTGACATTCTGAACTACCCTTCTGTTTTCATTTGTCAGCTCCATATAGGCATTTAGCCTCGTGATTCTTTTCAGTTTGCCCATTTTGGCCCGATTCCTTCCCCCCTTTCTTCTTTGAAAGTGAGGGAGGGTGAGTGAGCGAGGGGAAGGAGCTGAGTGGTTTAAAGAACGTGATTGTGTTTATTTGTGGGCTGTGTGTGGGACACAGGAAGCCTCAGGGGCCGAGCCCCTCGCTGTTTGTTATGGAGTGAGGAGGAAGCTGTTAGCGGTCTCTGTCCTCTATAACTGCCAGGGATGTCGTCCTTATGGAGCCAGCTCTGCTTTTCCTTCAATTATTTTCTTTTTTTTTTAAGACATCTGTCATCTTTCAGACATGTGTATATCCACACAATCCAACTGAGAGCTCATCTTGACCTATTTGGCTTGTTCTTAATGTATTACAGATGACTAAACACCCATTTAATTGATTAAACTGAAGCTTTTAATACACGACATTCCAGCAAAGCTTCTCCATTCCTTCTATACGTACTCCATTTTGAGGCACAGCTCAGAAAAGCATGTTATGAAACAAATATGGCTTTCCTTTTCTATTTCTTTTCCAGTTCACCCTGAGGTTTCCCCCTCCGTTTCCGTAATTTGACTTATTCACCACATCCAGTTGAGTTTCTAGCTGGTGTCTTGGCTTGCAGTGGCCAGGCTTTTTCTGGAACATTCTACCCCCTGCTAGCTCTCTCTTGTGTGGTTTTCCTCTAAAGCACATGGCTTGTGTCCCAGAGGAGGATAGAACGGCTTGTGGATTGGGGCAAACACGGTCAGGCCTCTCTCACATGGGCATAAACATCAACCACTCTAAACAAGAGGCCAAGAGACTGCTCCATTGAGCAATTTGTTCTGTTTCCAAATCTTTTTTGCCCATGCCTTTTTATTGCAAAATGGAGGGAGAAAGAAGGAAAAAGAAAATAAAAACTCTGTCTTTGTCAGCCGTCCCTCCTTCACTATACCCTGTTCTTCCAATGGAGGAAAAAAACACACATTTTCCTGCTCGGCGAGTGTGTCCCAGAGTCAGGACGAGAAATACTGTAGTGTTTCTTTGTTAATGAATAATTTCCGCAGTCACATCCGGACCTGGTAGATTGTTATACTTTCACCACAAAATGCTGTCCGCAGACTCAGGCTCAGGGAACATTATACTTTGAGCAGCACAGAAAATCAGAAATGGACTTTCAGCTGTAAGATTCAAAAATAGAAACAGAGGCTTGAAGTGTGGTTAGTTTTGAAGCTAAGTCTAAATTACAAAAAGGCTTGATTGTGGTCTATTTTTGTAGCAGGAAAATTGGTCACAAACCCACACAAAACTGAGGCATGCCTCGACAGAAACATATTTTTGGCCATTGAGAGAGTCTTAAAATATAGGTCCTAATTTAGAGTGAGCAGAGAAACGTATGAACAGAGTATGACAGAGCTGCTGATTTATCCTTTACATGAACAGAATATAGTGATTATTTTCACCTTCACAATCAAGCGCACAACGTCAGCAGTTCAGTGTTTAGAGTGTCTTAAAGTTAATACACAATATACCCATATAATTATAAATACTGCAGAGGAATGTTTTCTAAGCCATTGTGTTTCTATCATAAAATTTCTAACTTTCTGAACTTTATAAGGATCTATTTTTTCCCCTTACTCTCGGTACCAAGGCAGCAGGGGGTCTCGTTTAGTAGACACTTCTTGCAGGGGAGCAGACAGCATCATTTAACACTTTATGGATCATACCTCCTGGAAAGATTTTTGGCCCTGAATGAGCAGTACTTGCCAACACCACCCAGCGATCACCAGTCGCCAGTGGCAGCTGCCCTCTGCACCTCACTCACTCTTTATCAGACTTTTAGCACGAGGAGTGATTGTAAATAAGTCACAGGTGACCCTTGCTCACAGGCTGGGGGAGAGAGAGAGAGAGAGAGAGAGAGAGAGAGGCAAAATTAAAGAAAATAATTAACCTAATCCGGGACCCGGACGGCTAGTTTATGTTCACCTAATAAAGCCAGCAGGATGTCTGGCTCCAGAGTGCTGGTGAAGTGTGTACTGCGATATTAGAGCATATCTGTTTACTGCTCATTTACGTGGGTATTTGGTCGTTCCCCCCAGTTGTCTGGGTGATGTGGGTTTAGTGTGTGTTTCAGAAGCGACTCTCCTGTAACACGGCTGTTCCATTCCCTTTCGTTTTCGTTTTCAGACTTGTGTTTTTTCCAGACCCGAGGCCGTTTGCCCTGAGAGTTAGTTTCGGTTGGTGAAGTGGTGAACACTGAAGCTGAATCGATCCCTGGTCCTCAAGAAAATGGTGCTCTGGGGTTTCCTTCAGCTGAACCATGGTGCAGTCCACCTCATATGTAAATGCTATCTGCACTCAGCCCTGCAACCTGATTAATGTGATTGGTTCACCTTTCACCTTTTGTGATGCCAGGGAAAGGATTGTTACGGTTATTGATTTATAGACTTTCACAGGACTGGAGCTCTGTAATTAGTTCATTTGTGCAGTGTGAGTGCTTGCACTAAGAGCATCGTGAAAAATGTACAAAAAATCATATGATATAAGAACAGCTACTTGTTTCAGGTATACCTGCGCAATGGCATCCTGTGCATCCAAAAACTCTGTTATTTGCTTGTTGGTACCACAGGAAAATAATTTTTAAGGAAAAAAAACCCAGTGAATAAACAAACCTGGTGCCTAGTGTTTTGTAAACCTGCATCAGTCAGAATCAGTCCTGGGTGCAAACTCAGTGTGAAAACAGCCACCATTTTTTCAAATAATACAGCAGCAACTCTGATTGATGGCAGCTTCATCTGCAAGAGAGAAATCTTCACTGACTTAAGGACAAAGAAAATGTCCACTGACAAACAGCAGAGGAGAAACTAAACCATTTTAGCAAGGGTGAGATCGCCATGATGCTTACTCCTCCCTTCAGACCTTACACCAACAAACCCTGTGATTGTTTTTCTTTGCTTGACAGGACAGTTTCAGGATTAAGAAGTGAAAGCATCTGGTGTAGAAATGGCAGCACAGTCAGGCAACTGCTCTGTCTTACACACATCCACACCAGCAGATCCTTCCTGGAACACTAACACAGCTCTGTATATGGTCACAAGTTTCCGATAACGCTCCAAGTATGTCTCCCACTTCCCTTTGGCCTGGAGTTTCACACAGATGCAGTACCATTTTTCAAACCATGATTTACAATGCAAATTAGATTGATCTAAATATCACTGTTATTCTAGGCTTCAGATTTACCAGATTGTAGAGTACAACCATGGAGTTTGTTAGGATTAAAATCGAGGGTTTAAACATGGTAATAACAAGCGAAACCCACACAGAACACACATGTGACCTGGGTGTTGCTGAGGATTAGGTCATGTTTATACTTTGGTCTTCTCACTGCTCCTTGTATCCGGATATGTGCATTTTCCCAGGGTTTTTTCACTTCTCCTCGTCCACTCATTTATGGCAGGGATCTCAGGCAGCTCTCCAGACCATGAGAATAGTGTGGGTAGAGACTTCAAAATACTCTGGAAAGAATTCTTCTGATTTCCTGGTTCAAGTGTTCTACATGATCATTTGATTGTAGGTGATATCCAAAATGTCAGGAAAACATCTGGATATAGGCAAATCTGTAGTGAAATCTATTGAAATGTGTGACCGGGGTGGATAAATTGTTGAAGTGGCTCTAGAGAACCTTAGAACAGATGTTGGGTTTGTTCTGGACTGTGCACATACTTGAGAGGATCTTACAAGCTGCATAATGAATGCTACCAAAACGTACTGTTCACCAGGTTGATGGGACTCTGGCTTGCCTGATGTCTAAAACTATGAAAACTCATTGAAACTCACTGAAAGTTCTTTGACAGTTTGAGGTTAAGGCCATGAACTTACAGCTTTTATCTTGGTCTCATCCATTTCTACTCTTCAGACATCCAGAATGAATCCTAGGAACTTTTCCAAAGGTAACTCGAACTTGCTTTGCAACTCTTGATGAACCCTTGATCCTCTAGTAGTTTTCTGTGAGCTTGTGCATACAATATTCACATGCTCTTGTTCTGGGGAGAAGATAAGAACATAATAATTACATATAAATAATTACATATAAATAATTACAAATTGGTTCAAGAAGCAGAAGACTGACGAGGCATTGACCAGTCCATATGACATTACCAGATATACATAGTGCTCAGAAGTGGTAATAAAGGCTGATTTGTATCCATCCTCCTCTCTGAGCTCTGTGAGGTTGTCAGTACTATGGGAATGTAGGTTGTGAAAGATTTATGTGCCTTTTCCCTGCTGTATAAGTGCTGAGGTAACCAGGGTAAAGGATAGCTGCACTTTAAGGTGAATTTTTAGTCCTCTGTAATAAATGCAGGACTGGATTTTGAGTTGATTTTCTACAAAGACAGGAGGCAGAAGAGGAATGAATGTAACCAAAAGTAATAGCTCCTTTGCATGTTCTTCCATCACCAGTGTTGCTGGGACTGAGGGATGGACTCTATTATGTTATATCATGAGGAAGCTGGTCAAAGGCACAGTCCTACAGCCAGTGAAGAGACGGTTCCAATGCTTTTGTTGTTATGAAAACTTCAGCAAGGTCTAGATAAGTTTCTGGTATCTGGATAGCTTTGTTTGCTTCTGGGCTTTCCAACTGGGTTGTGTAACATGGAATGTAAATACAGGCACCTCCAAAACTATTTGGAATGGCAAGGCCAATTCTTTTGTTTATGCTATACACTGAAATTTTGAGTTTGAGATCAAGGGCGGCACAGTGGGTGGCACGGTGGTGTAGTGGTTAGCGCGGTCACCTCACAGCAAGAAGATTCTGGGTTCGAACCCAGCGACCGGCGAGGGCCTTTCTGTGTGGAGTTTGCATGTTCTCCCCGTGTCTGCGTGGGTTTCCTCCGGGTGCTCCGGTTTCCCTCACAATCCAAAAGACATGCAGTTAGGCTGACGTGGGGCGGCCTTGGGCTGAGGTGCCCTTGAGCGAGGTACTGAACCCCTGACTGCTCCCCGGGTGCTCTGGTGTGGCTGCCCACTGCTCTGGGTGTGTGTGTGTGTGTGTGTGTGTGTGTGTGTTCACTGCTTCAGATGGGTTAAATGCAGAGGATGAATTTCACTGTGCTTGAAGTGTGCATGTGATAAATAAAGGTTTCTTCTTCTTAAGATGAATATGAGGTGAAAGATCAGAATTTCAGCTTTCATTTCCTGATATTTACATCGAGATGTGTTCAACAACTTAGAACATGGCACCTTTGGTGGCAGACCACCCAATTTTAGGTGAGCAAAAGTATTGGAACATATAGTCTTAAATATTTAGCTGCACATCCCTTGCTTGCAATAACTGCATCAAGCTGGTGTCCCATTGAGACATTACCAAACTGTTGCAGTCTTCTTTGTGATGCTTTTCCCAGCTTGTAGCGCAGCTTCTTTCAGTTGTTCTTTGTTTCGGGGGGTTTCTCCCTTCAGGAGGTGAAATGCTGCTCAGTTGGGTTAAGGTCTGGTGATTGACTCATCCAGTCTAAAACCTTCCACTGTTCCCCCTGATGAAGTCCTGTGTTGTGTTGCACTGTGTGTTAGGTCGTTGTCTTGCTGATTGATTAAGTTCCTCCCAATTAGATTGGATGCATTTCTCTGTAAAATGTCAGACAGAATGTTTCTGTCGACTTCTAAATTAATTCTGCTGCTACCATCATGAGTTCCATCATCAATAAAGATTAGTGGCTTACTCATTAGTGATGAATCTATAAATTTTTTTATTTATATCCTGATTTTAGTAATGCTGCTTTGTGACAGTGTCCACTGGTAAAAGCACTAAACAAATCAAATTGAATTGTGTGGCAGTGGGGGCGTGGCCGAGCGTCGGTCTGTGAATGGAGGGCGGAGTCAGGGAAGGTGAGTGGTCATGTCACTACACTTGTTGTCAATTAACGTGTGTTTGTGTGTCTCCTTCAGTGACCGCGCCCGATAAAAGGAGAGCGAGAAGGGGAGGTCGGCGCCGAGGGCTCGTTGACAGCCTGTATATGTGTGAGAGAGAGTGTGAGAGTTTTTTGGAGCCCTATGCTGAAAAGCAGTAAAAATAAAACCCCTCTTCAACGCAAACAGCTGCCTGCCGTGCTTCTGTGCTCCACCCACACCTGAATCTCACTACAAATTGAATTAGTGAACTGTTCCAGAAGCAGTCATTCAAATCCAAGCCATGACACTACCTCCACCATGCTTGACCGATGAGTTGTATATTTTGGACCATGAGCAGATCCTTTCCTTCTCCACACTTTGGTAGAGGTTAAACTTGGTCTCATCAGTCCATAAAACTCTGTTCCAGAACGTTTGTGGCTCATCTCTGTATTTCTTTGTGAATTCCAATCTGGCCTTCGAATTCTTACTGCTGATGAGAGTTTTGCATCTTGTGGTACGGTCTCTATGTTTCTGCTCTCTAAGTCTTCTTTGACCGGTGGATTGTGATACCTTCACCCCTGCCCTGTGGAGGTTGTTGATGATGTCACTGACAGTTGTTTATGGGTTTTTCTTCACAGCTCTCACAATCTTTCTGTCATCAACTGTTGTTGTTTTCCTTGGCCGACTTGTTCCATGTCTGGTTGTAAGTACACCAGTGGTTTCTTCTTCTTCTTCTTCTTCTTTTTTCAGGACATTCCAAATTGTTGTGTTGGCTATGCCCAATGTTTGAGCAATGACTCAATTTCACCTCTTTTCTCAGCTTCTAAATGGCTTGTTTTTCTCATGTAGACAGGTCTCTGGTCTTCATGTTGGTTTATCTTTTTTAACAAAAAATGCAGTCTTCACAGTTGAAACCCAGGGCTCAAACCAAGAGTAATAATTCAGAGATATTAATTGTTGAAACAATCTAACAGGACACATCTGGGCAACAAGAAACACCTGTTAGTCACATATTCCAATATTTGTGATCACTTGAAAATGGATGGGTTCAAACTAAAGGTGCCATGTTCCAATTTGTTTAACATCTAGATGTAAATATCAGGAAATGAAAGCTGAAATTCTCATCTATTGTCTCATATTCATCTCTAGATCTCAAAACCAAATGTCTTTAGTGTATCGCAAAAACAAAACAATTGGCCTTTCTGTTCCAATTCCTTCAGAGGGGCCATGATGTGTGCATGTGTCATGATGATGAGCATCCTGTGAGGTTAAGTCACTATCTTTCCAGGATCTGGGGGATTATGTGTTATCAGCCAGGGTATGAAAACTTTTGTATTAGATTGAAAAATAATTCCAAAGAGAAGCATTTTCACGAGTGCTCTCAGAATTTTGGAGTCCACTGTCTGGGTAAAACACATTATTGGAGTTTGAACATGAGCTCACCTTGTTCACTGGCATTTTCTCAGGACATAAAGTATATTCTTGATGTTGCTGCTCCTTTTTTCCACAGTACACCGACAGGCCCTCCTGCCTTCAGTGTTCTTTCTCCTTAGAAGACCAGTTTTCATGGCCTTTATCCATAAGAGTCATCGTCAGGCTTCAACTCACAAACCTTGATGGAAAGCACTTTTAAGTGCTGGTTTATTGTTGTAAATGGCAGTGGACCAGTTCAGCTCTTCCAGTCAGTAAACAAATGGTGAGCCATTGTCTCATCTCATCTCATTATCTCTAGCCGCTTTATCCTTCTACAGGGTCGCAGGCAAGCTGGAGCCTATCCCAGCTGACTACGGGCGAAAGGCGGGGTACACCCTGGACAAGTCGCCAGGTCATCACAGGGCTGACACATAGACACAGACAACCATTCACACTCACATTCACACCTACGGTCAATTTAGAGTCACCAGTTAACCTAACCTGCATGTCTTTGGACTGTGGGGGAAACCGGAGCACCCGGAGGAAACCCACGCGGACACGGGGAGAACATGCAAACTCCACACAGAAAGGCCCTCGCCGGCCCCGGGGCTCGAACCCAGGACCTTCTTGCTGTGAGGCGACAGCGCTAACCACTACACCACCGTGCCGCCTCGGTGAGCCATTGTATTTTTTAGATTTTTGGTTATATTCTAGTTTTATAAGTAAGATGAATAAGAAAAAGCCTTTCATTAATCTCTTCTGTGTTTTCCATATTTAGCTTACTTGCTGAAGTACTGTCATGTTTGTTTAGATTGTGCGAGGTGTGGTGTATCTCAAACACTAACCTATCCAAGCACAGAATATCACTTTGACTTTCTGTTTCAGAAGAAAATATGTCAATTTATGGAATCAAACTCTAAATAATCTTACTCTATACTCCTTATCCAGTAAATAAAGTGGCCTGATGTCTCTGGTGCTCGGTCTGCTACACAGATGGTAACATCTTCACCAAGTATTTATTCCATTTACGTGGCGTGGACACATTCATGTCTGTGCTGCTGAAACATCTTCTCTGAGATTTATTGAGCTGGAATCCCTGTGTGGAGCTCCACAGAAGGTGGAAGGAGTATACACTATGAAAATATAATGAATACCACAAAATAAATACATAGATACCACCAGTCAAAAGCAAATCACCTCCTAGAGATACAGTATTAATAATATTAACAGTATACCCTATTAACACAAATACAACCTGGAACTGTGCTTCATGATTACATTAATGGAGGAATGTTCTGGTTTTGTTCTGGTTGATCAAATTTATTAGGTACTATATTGATGGCAAATGCATTGACCATTGACTTTTCTTTTAAAGTCCATATTTGACAATCGTATGGTACAGACAGTCATAGCAGGACTGTACAAGTAGAAGACCTTTGAACTCCAACCTTGTGGAGGAGAAATTTATTAGAGGCCAGACAACAGAAGTAGGACCCACTAAAAGGACGACAATGTTAGTCATCAGTCACCCGCTTACTTTCCAGCCATGTCAATTTAGGGAAAAGAAAGAAAAAAGAGAAAGAAAGTTTATACAGCGAACTTTGGAGGACTGCTGCAGGAGCATGGCTATTTATAAAACTAGCAATCCCTTGCTAAAATTAATAAATATGCACAATTGAAGGCATCCTGTTATTTTGTGGCCAGGACTGAGGAAGTTATTTTGTGGTACACTGATAATTTTGGTTAGAACACCAAGCTATAAATACTGTCAGCACTGCTCCCTCCCAAGTACCAAATGAAAATCCGGTGTTTGGGAAAACAACTGCAAGGGGTGGGGGTACAGATGGACTTTTTTCACTTCAGCAAGATTGTGTACCATTCAGTCAGAGTCATTATCGCAAACTGTGAGTAGAACTGTGAGTAAAAAAAAAAAGAAAGAAATATAGTGGTCACTAAGAAACAACTGCCAGGAAATAGTTTCAAAAGAGCATTAATATTCCAGATGCTTCCACATATACACAACTTGGGAACAGCTTTGTGGAAAGTCGATTTGCTATGAGGCGCAATAATGTAATACATCTATTGCTTAAACATATCTCTGTCTGCCATCAGGAGCATGCACTGGGGTTGGTTGGTTGGTTGGTTGGTTGGTTGGTGTGACTCCAAACTACAGCCCTTGCAGTGTCCTGGAAGAAACGAGCTGGGGTAGAGGTCAGGGTAGTTAGTGTTAGTTAAGCTGAGCGCACACTATATGAATTTTATCACTTTCTATTAGCTGTGTGGTGGGTGTAGCAGTGTGTGCATGACACAATCACTCACAGGTGACACCATCTTTAATTCCAAATAAGCATACCAGATCCCCAAATCCTGCTTTTTCATGAAAATAAATCTAATAAATAAACAAGTCTATCATTTGGCTTAGAGACTTTATCACTACTTTATATGGAAACCAGAACAAATAGATATGAGATTAAAACGTGGAGATAGGATTGTTGGAGCAGACACTGGCAGATGATATACTGGAGGTATAGAGTGGCAAAAATATGTCATTTTTATTTTGTTTGTTGTCAGAAATCATGTCATGTTTGTTTTTATTTTTGTCATTCCTAACAACCGTTTGGGTTTGACATCCCAAATAATTTGGCTTTATTATTGAGCTTAAATTTTGCCTTCAATCTCCTGCACAAAGAGTTGGATGATAAACTGAATTCAGGGATCTGCTGCACGTCATAGCAGATGAATGTGATTTCCTCTCAAACTCTCATTGGCTGTATCTCAGTGCTGTTCTTGCATGATTCATCACCAAGAAAATCAAAAATGCTTGAAAATATTAGACCCTCAGTGTTTGCTCACAGACTGAACAGACAGTGTTCACACTAGACAAGCCATTGCAGCCGGACATAGTCGCCGAGCCCCAAAATTAGTTGGCGACCAGGAAACGGTCACTAAAATCACGTAGTGTGCAGCAGACTTTAGCTGGAAGAGACTCCAGGTCAAACTCTAATCAACTGCACACCCCCAGCCTTCCTCACATCCTCCTCCACTAACCGTCTGTCTCCAGACAGGCAAAAAAGCATGTTGTTGCCCTTCTCAGAGTTCATGTGTTCCCAAGGGAAACTCAAGTGGCATTTCCTACTGAGGGCAGTACCATTACACGCAGGCAAAAGGTAGAGAGCAAGAAATGGCTTTTATGGCTTAATGGAAATTGTTTTACAATCACCTCCACCAAAGCCTACATGTCTCATGATGAGATCCTTGTCTTAACAGTAACATATCTGCACAGTATTATTATTTATATTATTGTTTTTATATTAACAATATTAACAAAATGCATAAAATGTATTGCTAGTAAATTTATACTATAGTCCACAATGATGATTAAAAGTATGAAATAATCACAGCCTTCCAATTTTTTCTTCAGTACCATGCACATGATTTCTCATCCTAAAATCAATCAGTCAAGTAAAATCAAAAAGCAAATCACAACGCCTGATACCAGTGCGTATTAAAGTTCTCTTGGCAAATCCTTGGCATTCCATTTAATGGCTAAACATAAACAGACTCCATTCAATTGTGGGGGTTTCTTCCATGTCGTCACTGTGTCCAGGCCTCCAGTGGAGCTAGCCGGCAGCAGAGGCCACCGTGACCCTGGCCCGTTGCCGTGGGATATGAGCTGGAGCCAGCTTGGCTTGTTTAAGCCTTGTTTATGGCCTCTGAAAGGCAGGAAGTGCCGCTAGGGATTCCTGTTGGACCTGTCTTGTAGTTAATTTTACAGCCACATTTTATTTACTGATGGTTATGTCGGGGCCCTTGTCATTCACAAGCAAACAAGCGAGGTCTGAGCTCGTTATAGCCGCCCCCTCCCTTCTTTGCATTTCTTGAAACCCCACGTCCTCTAGTTTTCTGTTGACAACCAGAGCAGAGAGCCCCATTCCTGTACGACGTTATCACTGCACTCAGTCAGCACTGTAGGCCAAGTGGTCTTTGGTCCTAAGAAACATTTTGTTTATTCGCCTCAT
Source organism: Neoarius graeffei (assembly GCF_027579695.1). Classification (NCBI taxonomy): domain Eukaryota; kingdom Metazoa; phylum Chordata; class Actinopteri; order Siluriformes; family Ariidae; genus Neoarius; species Neoarius graeffei. The sequence goes on from NC_083580.1 coordinate 82,246,443, forward strand.
AATGTAATTCTATGGAGGTCTGTTTTTGATTGGAGCTTGGGAAGGAGAGGATCTATGTTGCCCTGAAATCCGTATGATCCAGCTGAAACAAGTTGCCTGGTTCATGCTCGTTAAGTATTCCACAATCAGTGATACCTTAATTTCATTAGCTTTTGAGGGTGTGGTACACTGTCAACCATCAGGCAGTATTAATGAGAACCTGATAGAAAGGTTGTGTATCGATATCCAGTAAATATGAACTTTATTTTAACTTTATATAGTCTATTATGTAAGTTGTTGGGGGGGGGGGGGGGGGGTGTTCAGTGAAGGGACAATGCAGCTCCATTCATGTGGCAGCTGGCTTTATCCCAGGGCGATGTTTATGTGGCTGCACAGCCCTCATGTGACAGATAAAGGCAAGCAGAGCAAACAGGAGCTGAGATAGCACACTGATAGAGTGTTCCTGGGCTTCCGGTACTGCATATTTACCATCTGAACAAGTGGGTTATAAGTGGTGTGGGTAGCTGAGAGGGTGGGAGGGAGAGATTTTGTATATGCATGGGTCCCGAGAAACCTTACAGACTGTGGCTGGGGCCTGCCCTAACCTGAAGTAAAAATATTGTTGAATACACATCAAAGAGCATGCCAAGAGTCAAACTGTGACATTCATGCCCTCCCTTTTCTACTTAAACACATCGCCTGAAGAGGAGAATTTCCACATCTAGTGTGACCATCAATCAGCACCATGACCACTGATCCTGGATCTGCTGCCCTCCCATCACACAGGAAAAGTTAATTAAGTGCCGTGGGTTGAACTGTGGGCTAAAATGCTGGGCCTCCATTGAATAAGCATTAGGGGACACATTCGAAGAAGGATATGTAGAGTTGAGAGAGAGAGAGAGAGAGAGAGAGAGAGAGAGAGATGGACAGTCACAGACAGAGGCCTCATTCAGGGATTGAGTTACTTCACTCAAGGGAGGAAGCTGTTCTCTATCTATCTATCTATCTATCTATCTATCTATCTATCCAAAATTCCACATTACAGTCATTCGCTTTACACCTTGTGGACTGGAAAGAGATGAGAATAATATTTAGGGCCTCCATTTTATATTGTCGCTTACTTTAACATCTCTCAAGCGCTTCTGAAACAACTGTGACAGTTAAACTTAGCTTTACTTTTCCTGCTCTATCCCCTGAATTATCTGCAGAGCCAAAACCATGTTGGTTTTCATGAATAAGAAATTGCCAGCTTTATGTTCAATACAGTGACATAATAGAACCCTCAGATCAACTGCAACATTGAAATGTAGTCAGGAATAACTTTTTGCACCCAGCCTTAGACAAAAAGGGACAGAGGGTTGTTCTTCACAAAGAACCACCAGCACCTCCATCATAGCTTTCCATTCTTCCACATTCCATCCATCCTCACCAGTGCGTGACGACCAAGGCAGGAAGAAGAGGCACAAAACAACAACGCCATGGCTGGTTTCACAGCAGAGAGAAGCTGAGAGCAGGCATTTATCTCCCACTGCCCTTGCCAAGGCCAATGGCAATGAGACTGCTCTGTTCTGAGAAATGTTTAAACTTCAGAGAAGTTGATGAAGCTTGATGGAACATGAAGATGTTGGAGATACATTAGTAGTAGCTTAATAGCAAATAGGAAGAGTTTAGCCTGTTAGATAAGCTTATTGTGTTTGACTGTTAAGGTTTAAGGCAAGCTTCTCTATGTATTTTTCCAACACTGATCTTCCTTCGGTCCTGAAAAGATTTCATAAGAACACAAAAGCTTAAAAAAGTTTCTTTCAATGCCTGGCTAAAAGTTAAATAACTGGGAGAAACTAAGACAAATATGTACAGTATTTATTTCTATTTCCACCACACGTGTGCTTTTTAGGCTACGAGACTAATACAGTGTGTCTGTGAAAGAGCCATGAGATCTCGTCCGGAGCTGAGACGAGTCCAACGGAAAGGTCTCATTTGAGTGTGGGAAATTGGGAATGTTCTGCATGCCAGATTAGAGGAAATCTCCTGCCCCCTCCAATGAACTGTGTAATTTTTCCCAAGAATGAAACAATGGATTCTGCAAGAGCAAGCTGCAGACCATTTAGAAGAATGTTTGTAAGGGAAAAAATAAAGCGATATAAAATTTGTCTGCACGTTGGAAGTGCATAGCTTCTTAGAATACGAGGTCTTGCAGCTTGTAATGAGATTAGCCCAAATATTATGTAAAATGTTATTGCCTAAGTGTTTGACTGAACATTTAAAAAAAATAATAGATAGATAGATAGATAGATAGATAGATAGATAGATAGATAGATAGATAGATAGATAGATAGATAGATAGATAGATAGGCATAGTCCTTGGGGTTGTTTTGTCAAAATTCACAGCAGGAATGATGTGTTAATAATCCTCATCTTTGATTAAAGATCTTCAGTATGGCAACCTGAATGTGACTGAGTCAGCAGACTAAAACACTGCACAGGCTGAAGGGGTTAAATCCATTATTCATTCTTTCATTCAAGAAAACAGAGGCAGGGTAGAGTGAAGGAGGGGGAGACAAAGAAGTAGGCACAGCTCAGCCACCTGCCACATTCTCCGACAAGGATCGAGTCAGCGGAAGGAGCCATTTCTGCAGGAAGCCACGCCGGCTCAGGAGACTCTCTCAGTGCTTGTTGTGCCTTCTTCTCTGTCTCATAAAGCCATTACAGGCGTGAGAGCCAGCATGCTTGACTAGAGCGTTTCAAAGCAGGAAGGAGATTCAGCCTTGCCCATTCAGAAGAGAGAGAGAGAGAGAGAGAGAGAGTGTTGAATGGATTAAATAACAGGCATTACCATCAGCAGCATGCTTCCTTACACCTGACTTCACCAAAGATAGCAAGCAGAGCTTAGAATGGAAGCCATTCACTGCCAGAGAGAGAGAGAGAGAGAGAGAGAAGCAGTTAAATGCTAGCAGAAAGCATAGCCAGAATGTTAAAACAAGCACAGGCTTCCATAATTGGAAGAGTTCCAGCATTATGCATTTAACAGTCTATTACTTTGGTCCAAACACATCCTGCACCATTGACGTGCCGTTCAGGTGTGTGTTTTGCATGTTGAGGAACTGCATTCATTAAGCCATGCTGAAAGGGAGCAACTACTTTATGCTGGATATCCAGCTGAGGCCCACACACTCCGACTTGTCAAGGGCGTCAATCTCCAGGATCACATCTCTGGGGCCCACTCGCTGTGCCAGCCCAAAGTAAGACAACGTGGCCAAACACCCCAAAAATAAACACCTGCAAAGGGAAGTGGCTGAACTGTCCAGGAATGCTATAAAAACACACGGCTCTGGCGAGGTCAAGAGACCCTCTTTTCTCCTTGTCAGTTGTCCTCATTACCAGTCATTAAAAGTGAGTGTACACTACACCAATTTCAGAATCTCAGAGTCACTGACCCACTCACACTGCACCACTTTACCTGGTTCTTATCATTTGGTTTGTGGATGCATTGGTGTGCACACTACACACTCACTCTCAGCCAAGACTCACACATTAGGCTCAAACCATAATGAATTTCCTGGTTACACAGTTGTACTCTGTGACTCTATAGGACACAGTTATAGATGTGAGTTATTTATAATCTCGCTATCTGTTATCACCCAGATGGGGATGGGTTCGCTTTAGAGTCTGGTTCCTCTCGAGGTTTCTTCCTCGTGTCATCTGAAGGAGTTTTTCCTCACCACCGTCACCTCAGACTTGAGCATCAGGGATAAATTAGGGATAAAATTAGCTCATATGTTTAAAGTCTTTAATTTTCTGTACAGCTGCTTTGCGACATAGAAGCGCTATACAAATAAACTTGACACATTACACTACCTTTCTTTCTCTCAAAATAAACGAGCTGTGTTTCATATCACTATTTTGTTCTGAAGCAAGAAAAAAGTTAAATAAGAGAAAAATGTGGAGGAAGGATGGTTTGTGGAGATGTGGGAAACAATGACTGTCTGTTCTTCAAAGAGAACTGGAGGTATACTGAAAAGAAACAGCTCTTTTTATACTTTGTGTTTACATTTTGTTCTCACCCTCCACCACAAAAAGATAGATAATAAACCAGATTCAGGGATCTGCTGCGCAGGACAGGACATGGATTTGATTTCCGCTCAGACTCTCAATGGCTGTTTCTCAGCAATGATACTAGTCACAGAGGGGTTCACACAACATGATTCATTACTGAGAAAAGCAAAATATCAGAGTCTCTGTAACCTTGAAAATCAGGCTGTTGAACTATTCACAGTTACATGAGCACAGGCTGTGGGAGTGCACAACAAAATGCCTTAAAATTAGTTGGTGGTTGAGAAATCAGGGCTAAAACCATGTAGTGTGCAATCAGCTTAAAATTCACTCCAAAAATCCCCGGCTTAAACTCTCCCATTTGTTGAACCCTTCCATCATGTCAGAAAGATTTGCTATCCTCCCTCCCTACAATTCTTTTCCATAGCACAAGGGAACAATAATAATCCCTCTGCTTCATACTGAGGGCATTGCCAATTAAGGCCCAGCCTTTAGTCAGTGTGCACCCACAAGTCGCTAGAAGCTCTAAAAGTGTCAAAGGAAACAAAAGGCCCTCCTCCTGCTAAAACTCTGACCCAGGTGTTTTCCACTCGCACAGGCAGAGCTAAAACCTCTAACTCGTTTCTCTTCTCCACTGCCTCATTCCCCTGCTCCGCCTCTAGCACCTGCATCCCTCTGGAGGGGGACGTTCCGGAGAGGAAGCCCTGCAGGCATCTTCCAGATGGTTTGCAAATTGCACCTTCACTGGAATTGCAGCTTCCTCCACAGGATGCCACACCTCATGCTGATGGAAGGAACCGGCACCGCCTCGCTTTACTTTCTGTCCCACACTGACGGTCCTGAAAGCAGTGCTGCATTGGGCTGTACACTGACAGGACAGGAGGTTCTGGTACGTATGGGTCGATCAATCCCTTCTGGATCCGGGTGTGGAAAAAGTATGCAAGTGAAAGTACAGATAACGTGTCAATATCTTACTCAATTAAAGGTGAAATTATCCAACCAAAATACATGTACTTTTAAAACGTGCTACTTCAAATGTACTCAAGTATTAAAGCTGCACTGCCTTTCAAATTGTTCAAGTGTAGGTCATAAAAAGAATTTTCCCCAACACTCAATTATTTTTGTTTAGTGACTGAAAGCTACTGAATTCAAATCAGAGACTTCCAATTTTATTAGGGTTTTTTTAATAGAACAATTAAATATTTTAGAGCCACGTGGCCCTAAATCCTCCGCTATTTTTTCCTGCTTCACCATGACCCAATTCAAGATACTACGTCATGCATCATGTGGTGGGCTTTCCCTGTTCACGCAAGGCATTGTGGGATACAAATTTGAAACAGGAGAGAAAAATGGAGGACGTGAGTGTGCGAATGAAACGTGAAAGAGCGACTACAGTAACGGAAAGCGAGAAGAAAAGATGTTATGTTCTATACGAAGGAAAGGAAACGCAGGACCAAACTAATAAATATGGGCGCTCAGCGAGCACCTCGGTGTGATCAGCTGTTCGTTTAGCGACAGAATGATGGAACTGTCAGTGCACGCTCAAAGGGAAACCTGTAGATGGCAGTAATGCAACACTGTGGATGCCAGCTGCCGTAAAACCCAAAAGAAGAAGAAGAAGGTAAACCTGCGCATGCGCACACGGACTTCCTCTGTCTGCTTGACTGCGCCAAGCGAGCGATTTCATGCACATTATTTGCTTTAATCCCCTCAAATTAAATAACTTCCCAGCCACAGAATGGCCTGATATTTTGTGAGATATTACAGAAATAAACAGATATCACAATCACCACATTTCAGACGGAACTACATTTCATCGGTTTTATGAACTCGAAAGGCCGTCTCGCTTTAAAGAGTAAATGTTTTTAACTGATGAAATTAAGTAATTTGTGCAGCACGGTGGTGTAGTGGTTATCACTGTCGCCTCACAGCAAGAAGGTTCTGGGTTCGACGAGGGTCTTTCTGTGTGGAGTTTGCATGTTCTCCCCGTGTCTGTGTGGGTTTCCTCTGGGTGCTCTGGTTTCCCCCACAGTCCAAAGACATGTGGTTAGGTTAATATGGGGCAGCCTTGGGCTGAGGTTGGGCTGAAGTGTTTTGAGCAAGGCCCCTAACGCCCAACTGCTCCCCAGGTGCTGTAGCACTGCTGCCCACTGTTCTGTGTGTGTTCACTGCTTCAGATGGGTTAAATGCTGAGCATGAATTTCACTGTGCTTGAATGTGCATGTGACAAATAAAGGTTTCTTCTTCTTCTAAGTAATGCCATGTTTTCATGTCAAAAGTAACTTCTATTACTTGTAAAACTGTTGATGATTTTCATTTTAAAGTAATAAACCTTTTAACCTGAAAACATCACTCTAAATGTGCTCATATACACTCACCGACCACTTTATTAGGAACACCCCTACATCCACCTGCTGTTTTCTGCAGTTCTGTAATCAGCCGATCCCTCGCCAGCAGCACGATGCATCAAATCCCACAGATACAAATCAGGAGCTTCAGTTAATGTTCACAATGTTCAAACGCCAGAACGGGAAAAACTGTGATCTCAAAGTGTGGCTTTCTCTCACTGTGGTCTGGGTGTTGGTTTGAGCCAGATGGACTGGTTTGAGTATTTCAGAAGCTGCTGATCTCCTGGGGTTTTCACACACAACAGTCTCTAGAGTTTACACAGAATGGTGCAGAAAACAAAAAACACTGAGTGAGTGAGCGACAGTTCTGTGGGTGGAAACAAACGCCTTGTTGATAAGAGAGGGTCAGAGGGAAATGGACAGATTGGTTCAAGCTTTTTTGCCAGGAAAGATATAGTAACTCATATAATCACTCTTTACAACCGTGATGAGCAGAAAAGCATCTCAGCATGCAACAGCAGAAGAACACATTGGGTTCCACTCCTGCAGCCAAGAACAGGGATCTTAGAATCAACAACAGGTTCCTATTAAAGTGGCCAGTGAGTGTAGTTTGCTAAAGAATTAATCAGAAGTAAAATATCCTGTAAATAAAAAACATTTTTACCATTAGCTAGAATTTGACTTGCTGTCTAGCCAATTACATTAGCTACTGGACCTGATGCTAGTCTAACCTGGTGTTAGCAAAGACATCAGGTGACATTAGTGATACAGTATACAGTCAGTTAACATTAGCAGATTAGTGAAAGTTACCTCAACATACTTTTTCATGTCTTCTAGGGAGGTAAGGAAGAGTTTTCAGTAAAATTATTCAGGTTTAAAAATGCTATACAAGTAAAATACACTAACAAGGAATTATTACTGAAATATTTGCCACCGCTGTCTGAATCTGCTGTGCATTTAGGAGCAATTAAGCTTGAATATTTAAGATGGGCATATTTTTCATATTACTGGAGTGCAGTCATTGGAAATTTGAGTCAAAGTGATTCTGATTATTCACGCCAACAGACATAACTCATTAGCCAGCAGCTGACATCCTTGTGTAATTGTTCATATAATAGGGTTGTGCCTTCCAATGAGAACATTTTGCCCTTTGCCATGAGCTGTCACTGCATATTAGACCAACAAGCAGCTCTTTTTTAGAGCAGCTTTACAAAGAACCTACTGGTGACTGCTGTAAGAGGCTGGAGTGGAGGATATGGGACCCTCGGGTTCCGTCAAGTCAGGGCCAATAAAATGGTGATCCAGTCTGCTGTCAGCATGCTATTGCAAAGGAAGACAAAAAAGAATCTATAGGTTCGATACATAATTTAAGTTGCTTATAATGTCTTTCCATTGATACGGAAATTTCTGACTGTGAAGATGCACCACACACATCATTCATACACACTCATCTCTTATTAGGCCACAGTAGCTATCAGTCGGCCTTATTATCTTATTCAGTGCTAGTTACAGCTAATGCATGGTGCAGATAGTTGACTGTGCAAAAGTAAATCAGAATCAGGTTTTTTTTTTTTAAGTAGAGAGATTTGTATTCTAAATGTTTCCAGTTCAGTAAAGTGTGGATATGGCTGTATATAAACATGATGCACACTAGCGTCCTGTCTCAACAGTGAAATAGCAGAACAGGAATCCGAAGTGGGATGAAAAGATGGAGAGCGCATGACTGGAATTTCAACAGTGATCCTGCAGCTGGTACAGACGGTGTGTGGAGGGAGGGGAGAAAAATAGGAGTCATTGGCCGTCCCAGAGACATCAGTGGTTCTGTACAACCCTGGAGTCTGAAAAAAAAAAAAACACCACTGAAAATGTTGAGCTTGCATGTGATACACAGTGTAAAGATCAGCATTAGTTGTATATAGCTATAAGCAAGCAATGTCCATGCATTATATATATATATATATATATATATATATATATATATATATATATATACACACACACACACACACACACACACACATTCCTCCAGCCTAGCACCGGCACTCTCACACTCTCACACACACACTGTACTTACAGACATGTAATACACATAATAACCATATATCAGACAGTATAAGATGATTCATGTAAAAACACTGATAAAATGTTCTCTTCAGGTGTGTTTCATCATACACCAAGACTGAGATTCCACAGTCAAGACCTTTAGCTGGATATCTAGTCTTCTGTGCATTAGCTGTGCAGACAGCTAATTATAGGTCACACTATTGATGTGGCAGGATGTAGAGTGTGTGTGTGTGTGTGTGTGTGTGTGTGTGTGTGTGTGTGTGTGTGTGTGAGAGAGAGAGAGAGAATCATGCTTGTGAGAACATTTAGCAGGGCTGGCAGTTGGGGATAGAACCTTAGCTCCTCCCACAGAGTACTGCAGCACTGAGTCATTCAGGATCAAGGCAGAGCGAGCCAGGGTTTGCACACGCAAACACATTCCTCCAGCCTAGCACCGCCACTCTCTCTCTCTCTCTCTCTCACTGTACTTACAGACATGTAATACACATAGCAAATCATTCACGATGAAAATTTCTCACTGACATGCATATGCAAATAGAAGGCCACACACACACAGGAAGCATAACCAGTGCATCCTGTTGATATCCTGACTGTAATATCATCAATTATTTAATTACCAAATGTAACATTCTACATTAACTCATCCTTGTATATTCTCTCTCTCTCACACACACACAGGATATATTAATCATTTTGACTCATACACTCGTGTGCACTTTTCTGCCTTTCCCAGAGCACTGACTACACTGACACATGGACAGCTTCTTATTCAGCCCCACTTGCTCATTCATGACTAAACCGGTTCACACACATTGTTATCCACTGGAGCTCTCCTTCTCTGGGAGAAAGGAAGGACCAACACACACACACACACCAACTTAAGAGTGATAAACACTGCCTACGTGTGTGACTTAGAGTGAGATCAGCTGCCAAGGGAGCAGTAGATGTTGCTCTCACTTTTCCTCAATGAGCAAATGACGTCGCTCTAACCCACACCAAGGAGAGACTCCCTCCCTCCTCTTCCCTTTTCTATAGGGAACAGTGCCGTCCATTCATACGTTTGGTCAGCCAATCAGGTAGAAGTAGGAGAGCAGGGGTGGGCCATGACGAATAAGTTACCTGTATTACATCACTGATTTTTTTTTTTTGGGGGGGTGAAGACCAGGACCTCTTCTCTCCCCACTTCCCATCTTTACTCCCCTCATCTCTCTCCCCTCCTCTCTCTCTCTCTCTCTCTCTAGTATGAGTCAGAGGCAGGCCGATTCCCTTGATGCACTGCGGAAACGTAGCATGACGTCTCTCTGCTCTTGCCTGGTGTGTGTGTGTGTGTGGCAAGTTCTGAGCAGCCAATCCTGATCCAGACTAACCACCATTCGTGCTGCTCATCATCCATTCATGGAAAGATGAATGAGAAGCGAGATGAGAATCTTTATTATTTCTTCTTTCTCGTATGTGCCACCAACACATCTGATTCACTCCTCCATCCCAAGACCACACAGCTGTTTTAAAACGTGCAAAAGATGGACTAAAGATGCCGACAAGACAAAATTGAATATTACAAAAACAAAGATGGACAGAATAAAACAGAAGAGTGGCTGAAAGATGAAAGAAAGGATTGGAAAAATGCTGGTTTCTGAGTATCCTCCATCCCATCACCATCAGCAGCAGCCGCAACAGCATTCCGAGGATGAGTCACCGGGCGCTCGTCACTGGATACGGCCCGCCCTCACCACGGTAACCATCCAGCCAGAATCCTCCCACCGTTCAACTGACCTTATCAGCAAAGAGTCAGCGTCAAACCCCCCCCCGAGTACAGACACACGGAAATGTTCAAGGACAGGGGAAGGAAAAAGAGGAGCTGTATGAGTCATACGACTGGAAGTGTCACCCAAACTCCCCCCTTCCTCAAGACAACCACACACCTTCCCCATCCTCACTTCCTGTATCACAGCCACTCTAATGGCAGGATTTTCTTAATATTGGCTCACAGGATTCTGGAGAATTCTTCAGCTTGTGGTGGGCGTGGGCAATTTTTTAGGGTTAAAGAGCCATGGGTGTGTGAGCAGTTATTAAACATTAAGTGCTCTTCACCCAGAAAGACAACAGGAAAGGAAGTGACAGCTTCCAATCTCACAGCTCATGGAGTCCAAGCTGAAGATCTGTGGCGCATTCCATAGTTAAGGAAACTCTAATCGGGTTTCAACCTTAACACCTTCATAAACATTAAGAATAATAATCCATGTGGTGTGTTTGAGCTTCAGCCTGCTCAAAGGGTGAACTAAGAGACAATATTCCTGATCCCATTCCTGAATGCATGGCCACTCCGTGCCCCAGTGAAGAATCAGGTCAAACTCGCCTTTTTGCTTGAACGACACGTGACTTGAATGAAATGTCGAAAACAAGGTCTTGCATAATAAGACAAACAAAGCTCAGATTCAGTTCTATATCTGAGCAGAAGAAAAAGTGGAACAGATGTCCAGAAGAAGGTCTGTGTAATGAGAATTACTGTACATTAGACAAAAATCTGATTAACTGAACATACTCCTTAATTTTAAGACACAACTAAAGCCCAGATTATAATCCTCATCCTGATTACATACAAAAAGCTTAATCACAAATTATTGAGTACACTACCCATCAAAGGTTAAACACCTAGAGTTATTTGTGCTTTAATAGTTTAATCAGTATTATTAATACAAACCAAGCAAAATTATACAGAATAATTAAATAAGGAAATCGATATCATTAAGGAACTTAACTGATTGCTCTCAACTCCTACTGATACTTTTGGCCTCTTCCGATTAGATCAGAAGGACAATGTCTTTTTTTTTTTTTTTACATATTACAGTAACAATATCTCTTGATTCCTTGGTTAGATTTTGAAATTGTAGATTTTTCATTTTTATTTAAAATGACTTCATGGGCTAAAGAAAAGTGCACTGAGTGCAAAGAGAGGATATAGCCTGGATGGGATGGCAGCATGGCATAGCGCACACAGCAGCAATTTAAAGTTGCCTGTCCACATACCTGCGTGACTGAAACCAGGATACGGAGACAAAACCCACAGGGGCAGTAACTGGACCTGAGGACTGAACCCAGGACACTGGAGATGTGAGGCCTTTTACTGCCCTACCTCACTTTAAAAATATCAATATGATCTACTTACCTACATTTCCTGGATTTGGGAACAGTCCCAAAGTTCAGCACCAAACCTTAGTGCCTGGAATAAAATGATCTATAAATGGGCCAAACTGAAAAAATTTGCTGTGAGTGACAAACTGTAGGACTCAGCACATCGTCACAAATGTGCAGAACAGAATTCCCAGTTCTGCTCCAGGTATTTTTCAGTAGCCCTGATGGCTCCGTCCCAAATCCAGCCATGAAAACGAACACAAGTTTTGTCTCACAGCAAATATCTTATTTACAGGCGTATACATGTGTGCATCCATCTGCATTCCAAGGCTGTCCGCAAAACTGGTTGGGAAAACAAAGAGTACAAAAGACAGCCACTTCCTGCTCCATGGATGATACCCTCAGCAAGAGCAGACAAGTCACAGCAAAACAAAAAAGGGAAGAGAGGGGAGGAAAAAAAAAAAACCATGCACAATTAAACCACAGGAGATGAAACAGACCCCTAGTATGGCTGCGTCCTGAATGGGGGTGTATTCACCTAATCAAAGGAGGACTCAATTACCCAGGAAAGAATAATCGCACGGAATGAGATGGCTTGGGCTCCTCCAATTGAGAAGAACAGGATGAACAGGGTTTGGTTCAGTGCAGATGAAAAGGGACTTGCACTCCTTCATATCATCATATAAGAAAAGAACAGAAGACCTAGGAACAGGGTCATGCCTGAAAGGGGCTTTGAAAATATTTTATTTAATTATCCATTTTATGGATGACAATATGGGCAAAATATAAAGGGATAAATATTTATTTTGAGTTATAGTTTCATTCCACATGGTGTGACATACACTGACTTATGGGGCTTCCCATGTTTAAAAATAAACACACAATAAAAGCATACTGTCTGACCACATCACATGTGACAACTCTAATAAAAAGAGGGGAATTTTAATTAATTTCATTTCACACACACAGAGAGAGAGAGAAATGTTGCTTTAAATTAAATTCATCCAACACCATTCACAGAAAAGACAAGCTATTTGTGAATGAAGAACAGCCACTGGCTGCCTCTGCGTCCAACGTCATTACAAGGAGGAGGGGAAATAATAACTAAAGAAAACTATAAGCGAGACTGCCCCCTATGGGCCACCAGGGCACAATGCATGCCGTCACTACAGAGCAGATTATCACATGGCATTCATTTATAAATCCAAGAATGCAAAACGCGTTTAACCTTAAAATCACTAAACACTTCTGCAGTTTCAGAGACATCAGCATAAGTTTACATTGAGAAACAGAAAGTGCAGCACGCTGTCCATCATGTGTCTTTTATTATTTTCCCCTGATTTGATTAAGCACTCATCCATCATCCTGAAATAAACATGTAACTTCTCTTCGGTACGTTATGTATGCAAGGGTTTTTGCTTTTTTCTTTAAATCTGTCATGGTCCCTCGGCTCCGTGGAGGCCAGAAATTCATTCTCAGTTTCCAACAAGCTGCTGCAGGAAGACAAACATCTACAATCATCATCATGAACTTCTAAATGCTTATTTTGGTATTTACAGTTAAACATGATTACCCTTACAGAAGCTTAAGAACGTGAAGTTTTAATAGATGAAAAGGACTCTGGTACTTGGGAGAGTCGCGAAAGAGTCAGCCATCCTGCGGATCTTGGCGTAGTTGATGAAGCCTCGGAGGAAGAGCAGAAAACCTGAAACACGCAAAAACTCATTACGGTATCTGTATTATTACACACTCAACTTGGCTTCACACTACTGTGGAGTTGATCGTTTTCGCTCTACAGCACGTCCCACCGCGGTCTACTCGTCTTATACCACAACCACTTGCCAACAAGTATGTGCTACAGCTTCACATCCAGAAAACGTCACCTTATCAACATTTACACATTTTTAATGCCTTTATCTGGAACATCTGCCATACACATCTTAGGGAATGAGCCGTTACTACAGAAACAGTATTAGAATGCGTGCATTAACAATAAAACTTTACAGTCAGTATTACCATTAGATATAAAAATCAACTACTTTCTGACCAGATCTGAGCATTCATCAGTGCTGCGGTATGGACCCTATTCACGCGACATCACACGCATGTCATTACCCCAGGTCAAAACCACCATTTTAGATGTAAAACAAACGAGCACACAGACCTGTCCAATACGATTAGTGTGGCTGAAATTCACAATAAAAAAAGTCAGTTGTTCAGCATTTAGATGGACAAAATAAAAAAAAAAATTAAATAACTAAATTTAAAATCCCCAGCTGTCATTTTATAGATTTCCTAAAGATCCTGAATGCCGGAATAAACGGATATCAGCTGTTAAACATGTGATATCGGAGCCTGATAACAGGACATGGGAACCATCAGTGTGTAGCAGAATTTGCAGCACACACACTACATCTGGTTAGTGTTTAATCTGCCTCATTAAAATTACCAGGTTTGGTTGTGATAAAGTCAGAGACACGAAGCGCACACAGGAAAACTGTTCACATTTATACGATACACAATGCTTCTAATATCGCTCGTGTGCTATCGTACTGTGCGTGCGCGTGCGTTTATAAAAACAATGTGACCGCAGTATTTTAACACCACATGTTCAGCAGGTTGTGTTAACGCCAGATAGCTGACAATATCCAGGTTTTTAACCGCTGGTACTTCAGTTCTTATATCAGATCAGGAATTTGACATCAACGCCTCCTGTCTAAAGTCAACTGCTGCAGAGACTGAAAAAGGGTCTGCAGGGCCAAGGCCCACTTTTGTGCACACATTTACATTTTTCATCCATTTTGAATTAATTCATGGAAAATGATGCACAAATTTGCATAAGAAGCTTTGAACACAGTCACTAATGTTATTACGGCCGATCCGGCCGGCCAGCGGTCGCTATATTGGAAGAGAAGTCACCTGACTGAATAAGCTCCGTAAAAGCTACTACAAGAGCAAAAGGGAAATTTTGAAGAATAGTTGTGATATACAGACTTGATTTTCTGAAACTCATTTACTGCCCACATCAAACAACAGAAGATGAGCGTTCTCACCGAGCACCAGGAACACCCACCACAGCCAGTACTGACCGTGGAAGTAGCCGGTGAAATACGTAGAAAACTGAAAACACACAAACCAAAGAACAGGATTTTAAAAGGACAGAAATCAGAGAAAATATGTAAATCTTATGGAAGGACTAAATCACATGGACATGAGGAAGGAGATATTTGCAGGAAGACACGTACTCTCACGATCAGGATCCACTTAATGAGGGACAGGCCGAAACCGGAGATGGCGCCATAACGACCCGCTGCTGAGGTGGTCAGGCAGAAAGACAGGAAGAAACCGATCCAGTTGAAGAGGAAAGCCACTGAAGAGGGCAGGGAGAAGGAGGAAGAAAAAAAAATTAGTCAAACCTAAAGCACATCTACAAGATATTCCTGAAATAGCATAAAATGCTGGAAAGGTGGCGATGATAGCAAATTTCATTCGAGTTTAAATCGCATGTGCTGGAGAGCTGAACGACAGACAATTTTAAAAAAAAAAAAACCCCGATGACATCCTGTACATGATACGTTTCCAACAGATACCAGGTACACCAAAGTAGAAGAGATCTGGGATCAGGTTTATGTTCAGATTAAGTACTTTATCATCTCAAGTGATATTTCTCTTCCCCGGCTGCACTCACTCTTAGTTAATGAGTTTTGTTCGAAGGCAGTTGATCCAATTCACATCAGTGTCGAATCAAACTTTGTACAACTGATAACTGTCTTTAAGCCAGTGCTTTTACATTTCATACAGGACGACATGCTCCAACAAACAAACCAAAATGAATTTGGCTTCAAATTTAAAGAAGAAATGTTGGCGTAAAAGTCTGGCAGAATTGCTAGCTTGGGTTTTTCCCCCAATGCCATTTTCTTACCAGCCAGAAAAATTCTAGATTTGTCTCAGTTGGCATAATGAATAAGCCGATGATTACTGTATACATTTTCTATTTACTAAACGCATGTTCTGCACATCTGAACTGTCCGTTTGTCATTCAGTCCCCTTCAGTAAGAGCACCATCCTGGTCAGGATCACGTCAGAGTCTAATCCCAGGAACACTGGGCGGGAGGCAATATAAATAAATTTACAATAAGGTAAAGCAATGATGTTTAGAGAAGACGACTTACTAAAGAAAGTCAGCATGAAGACACCGTCGTTGCCAATTCGCAGCTGGTCTGCATCCTCAAAATCATCTCTGGCCACAAAGTCATCATCCTGCAAAAGCATTAGAGACAGGGTGATAAACCAAAAGAAATCCATCTTTTTCCACATAAACAGAAAGTGAATATTGCAGTAAAGCAGGTGTCTGTTCTGTCTTTATGGCTCGGGCCAGTGAACTTCACACAGAATATCACGCATACGGCATGCTTTGTAAAAAGGTTTTTTTTTTTTAAACACACAAAAAAAGGCCTTTGTAAACAGAACCTGGTCCTTTGTACGTCACTTCAGTCCAAGAGAACGTGTACCAGATTTACTTCCAAAACATCAGTGACCGTGGCCTGGCTGTGGGTTTGAGTTTTTCAGAAGCTGCTGATCTGGGATTTTCACACAACAGTCTTTAGAGTTATACAGAATGGTGCGAAAAACAAAACCCCCCAAAAAATTAAAAATAATATCCTGAGAGTCAGTTCTGCGAACCGAAACGCCGTGTTGATCAGAGTCAGCGATTAAGGAGCAGAGCTGACAGGAGGGTTACACAAACTCAAAATCATCACTCTGTACAACCATGATGAGCAGAAAAGCATTTCACACAAGTCAACTACAACAGCACAAGGCCACATCAGGTTCCTCTCGCGTCAGCCAGGAACAGGAATCCGAGTCTACACTGGACACGGACGCACATTAGATAAAAAGATCAGATGACATTTTTATAATCTTCATCTTTCCAACAGAACTGATGCTCAGAAACCTGAAATTTTCAGGGCCTGAAATACTCAAACTGACAATCAGGTCACGTTCAGAGTCACCGAGATGCTGCTCCATGACTGGCTGATTAGATAACTGCATGAATGTTCAGATGGACGAGAGTCTGGTGAGGGCACAAACCTGAACCCTAATCTGCTTTATTTGGAGAGATTACAGTGGGCTCCACTGCTGCCGGAGAAGGTGTAAAAGTTTATTACATCACTACATCTGGGTTAAAGTTCCTTCTCTTTGGACCATAAAAGCCCTCAAAGATGGGCACCACTGGTACCCAGCAGTATTGTTCATTATTGTGAGTGGTGTCTGGTGCTGCGCTTGGGGAGGTGCTGGTCGTACAGTTTCACGGGAGCTCCTTCCTCCCTACTGCTGCGAAACTGTACAACCGGCACCTCACCAAACAGCACCAGACACCACTCACGATAATGAACAATACTGTCCAAATCACTTCTACATCCACAGAGACCCCTCTGAATGTGTGCCGTGTTCACTGACTATTAGTTATCAGTACTTTACAGTGAACTGCTCGCTACACACTGATAAAATGGCTCTTGCGCAATACCACCGGTGTAATACACATTAACTGTATATCTGCAAACCTGTTAATTTATGCAAATTTGTTAACTTTGAATTTGTAGTTTACTGCTTTTTATATCTTCTTTGGCTCTTGCGTCTTTGTAGACGGTCTTAGCAGCCGCTTGTGGATGCACGACAAGCACATTCATGACTGATTCCGCCGATGTTGGAGAGGCACAGATGATTGCATTTGTGGCAGGGGAAGATCGGTCCATCGGGCATGGAGGATGAGGACGCTCTGTCTTTTCTGCACTGTCGCTTTGCCTCGTGGTCACTGCGCTGCTGTCTCTCGTGTTCTGAGGCTCCCTCGTGGATTGCTGCCCTCCATCTGTGTCTGTCGGTGGCTATTTTCTCCCAAGTGTTGGGGTTTATCTGAAGGTTCTTCATGGCATCTTTGCAGACATCCTTGAAATGGAGTTTGGGACGTCCTCGATGTCGTTCGAATTTTTTTTTTAACACACACACCCTTTTTGTATACTTAGTACTTTTGCACTACTCCTTCACTGCCTTATCTTTTTCTCTTTATATATTTTGCTGCTGTAACAATGTAAATTTCCCCTTGTGGGATAATAAAAGGCTCTCTTATCTTATACCTCAAAACACTTACTATACCTCCAGGGCTCGAGTTACATCATCAAAAGTGTCCAGGCGTTCCCTGAGCTGGGCGCAAGCAGTGTGGCAAAGAAACAAAGAACCATCAGCAAATGGGGGGAAAGGAATTTTTAAAAAAAATAAAAATATTGTCGTCATTTAACCAATAAATAAATAATATAAAAACTGTTTGCTGAAACTGGCACAGCAACATCTTAGAGTTCAGACTGGACGATACGACAAAAACATCACATGATTCTCCAAAACATTTCTACGATACATGAAATGGACCACAACGTTTAAATTACAAAAGAAACATCAAGCAAAACAGTCGTCATTTCCCCAAGTTTAAAAACACCTGAATAACTGAGTTTGATTCTTTAATGTACAAAAATATTAGGACTGAAAAGGGAGAGAAAATGAGTTCCATAAAATTGTTAAAATGTTTTAAAGATTCAGGACACAATTTTAACATCAACTCTGCCGTCTCTAATCAGGTTATTAATTAAACAAGTCGACCTCAACACTAACACGTTCTTTATAACACGGACTTCAAACAGGAAGGAAGTTGCTGAAGAAAAACCTTCATTTTGAAGACCTCGCTGTGACCTTGACAAGAAGTTAATCCTTCAAACATTAAACCTCTCGCGCTTCAGATCCTCATGCTAATGAGACGCACAGAAACAGAACCTGACGCTGAGTACCGCAACGTAACTCATCGTGACGTCGACGTTACAGCGTTGCATCGCCCAGTCGGAGTCACGTTACAGTACGGTGTGGTTCTGGATCAGAGGTGTGAGATACTCACTCGTCCCGTCACCAGAGGAACAGAAGTTTCTGCTTTGCTTCTCTCAGCCTCGTCATACGACGGCAGCGACGTGGCCACATTGTAAGATGGAGGTTTGGGGAAAGCAGCATCACCTTTGTAATCAAAATATGCTTAAAAAAGAAAAAAAAAAAAAAGGCTTT
Source organism: Neoarius graeffei (assembly GCF_027579695.1). Classification (NCBI taxonomy): domain Eukaryota; kingdom Metazoa; phylum Chordata; class Actinopteri; order Siluriformes; family Ariidae; genus Neoarius; species Neoarius graeffei. Next base: position 82,265,117 of record NC_083580.1, read on the forward strand.
GAATGAACATCCTATAATTACTAACCATACTTTTAACTTCTATTGCTTTTAATATTTGACTCGTTATGTTCAAGTAAAAAAGTTTTGAATTTTAATTTCCCTTTATTAGATAGATACATGAGTTACAACAGTCTGAAAATCAGATAATTTCATTACAGTGAGCTCCAAATCTTTAAAACACCACTGAGAACCAGGGATGGGGGTTTTGCTTTTTTTTTTTTAAACATGGAAATTAAAAAAAAAAAAAAGTTGCAATTTTGAAAAAAAAAAAAACTAACATTCAGTAATATTCAACACAGCAAAAAGGAGAACACACCCGATTTTATGAAATTCCAAAACGTGCACACACACGTCTAAGACTAATTTTCACTCATTGTTACTGATATAAATTCTATCCTTTGTCTTGTATTAGAAAAGAATATAAAACAGAAATATTCCCTTTAACACTCAGACTTTTGGACCTCACTGTATATAAACAGATAAACAGTTCAACAGATCTCCAAACTAAAAACTGGAACATTAAGAGAATTCCATACCTGCATTGTCTGCTGTGATGCTGCTGTATGGGGGCGGAGCATCAGTACTCACCTGAGGCCCCGCCTCTGCCTCTTCCTCACTGGGTAACTGATGAGAGAAAAACAGACTTGTGTCACTCAGATAATTTTTGTTCCCTAAAATCTCTTCTTTTGCATGCAGAGGAATTTTTACATGTTAATTTTTGTGAAGTTTGCAACAAAGAAGTTAACAGAATCCGAGCAGTAACGAGCTCGACCCAAGACATGTTTCAGCTGTTGCTTTAGTTTGAAGCTGCAAGTTATTTGGGCAGATTATTTATATACATTTAATAACAAAGACTGTTTATGTTTAAAAATCAGTTTAAAAAGCTGAATTATTTCACACACGAGTCATTTGTCCTTATTCAGTAATCAATTAATCATTAACAACTGATTTGTTATTACTGACTCGATTTATTTCAGAATTTGTCCAAAACTGCCTGAACTTAAACCCTTATTAATAGTCTCTAATAAAAAATATTACCCTTCATTCATCCCTTATAAAGTGATATAAATATTCCCTCAATCACACACTCACCGTTTGCTTTTCCTCTTTTGTATCTTGGCCATTTTTTCTTGATCTATCCATTACATCTCTGTTAGATGCCATTATTATTTGTAGATAACTTGAGTTCCTTTTCCTGTAGGCTTCATTTACACAAAGCTGTTTACACTCCAACAACCGAGGCGTCTGTACTGGATTTTATACGACTTTTTTTTTTTTAATACTCTTTTTAATTAAAAAAATAAATTAAAAAACCCACAACACACATCGACGATAACACCAGTTAAAGAGAGTTGAGAAAAAAACAGATTTTAAACCCAACAGAAATGGAATGCAAAGGCGATGGGGGTAAAAAGCCAGACTACTGAGAGTCCTTCAACCTCCAGTCAGTCATGTGACTTCCTGCTGTTCCATGACACACACACACCCCAGTTTTCAGTCTAGTCAACAGTAATCAGACGGGTTTCCCCAACATCATCAGTGTCCGGAATCTACATAAAACAACCCACAGTACTGAAGTTTGGAAAAATCAAAATCAAATCAATATAGTTTACAAAATTATTTTAAAAGTTTAAAAAAAGTAAAAAATAAAAAAAAAAAGACTTTTTTGGAAATACATTTCCCCCCTCATTCTATAAAATACTTTTCATAAATGGAAATTCTTAAACTAATCTTTTTCTTTTCTTATTTTGAAAACAGTATGAAGCAACATTAAAATCTGCACACGCAATAAAACAGGGTACATGTTGATGTTTGTTTGCAGTTTTCTATATATTTTTTTACATAACGGTTTAAGTTTTCCAGTAGTTTGTATTGTCCGATTCCTCTGGTGCTGAGTGATGGATGTGGTGTTAAATGTTCCGTTTATTAAGGGTTTTTTTAATCAAATAAATGTTCAGTTGGCTAATAAAATGAAGTTTGTTACTCTTTCGCGTCCCCTAGTGGAATAACAGCACTTTTTTCGCTTAAATCTCTCAGTTTGCTCAGAATCCACAAAACGATTTTTAACTAAAACATGGATTCTAAAATGAGTTATTGGACCCTGATTAGAACCTTTACCGAACCGGTCCCGTGCCGCAGGGTGTGCGCTTGAAGCCCCTGCTTATCGGTGATAAGGCGCTAAACAGCGACATCTACAGGCAGGAAAACTGAACTGCTGGAACTTTTAAGGTGGAACGGATAATCCGGATAATAAAAAGCAACAAACTTCATTCTCGCCCAACATTAAGCTACAAACACACACTGAGCCCGAGAACCCAGAGCAGATTAAAGTCCTACATGTGAGGAGATGTTTGAGAAAAAGCTGAACTCGGGACTGAAGTGTGTTTTATGGCAGTAAACATTGGCGCTGGTCGGATGCAGATGTTTAAACGGCCATCATGCAAACCAGCTAAAAACAATGAGATTTAAGGTGGACCGGAAGGGAAACACTCCCCGAACCAGAGTCCCGGTTCTGCTAAACCTGCATCCAAAAACAGCAAGCTAGAAGATTAAATACTACGGCAGCTGAGGTCTTTTCCATGGTGTTGGACATTTCCACTTCACCATTTGAGCCAGCAGTGTGCTATTCTGGAGCAGTTCGCCTCCTCAGATCTCCGGAGACCCAGTGGCGGTTCCTCACCTGCTGGTAGCCGCCGCTCGGTTCCGCCATCCTCACAGAGCCGCACCGACACTCAGCGCAGAGCAGCGAAACCAACTCAACGCTCTGCCCAATTATGTAAGTTTGTGTCTTCTTGCCCACGTCTGCCCCTTGGCCTGTTTTCATTTCCGGTGATGTCAGAGGAACACTGGCGCCACCCAGCGGCCATGTTCGTGAATTACAGCGCTTATCGCTGCCCGATCTGCGCCTGCGCATAATCTCTGGTATGACGAGCAGCATGGAATATAGTGCTCTAAACTTCCTCCACTTTGCTTCTTTAGGGATTTTTTTTTTTACAACTTAAGAGATTTTTTACTTTTACTTTTTACCCTTACTTAATTTTGTATTCAAATTTGTGCTCAGGTTCCCAACCCTGACCCTGGAGAACCCCCATATAACTGTCATCATTTATTTTAGTAGTATGAATCATATTTTGAATACTGAGGGTAGAAATTAATCTTTTGGTTTGTGTTCATTTTGTGAACAGTATATGTTTGTGTGTATTATAATATGCATAGGTTCTATGTTGCATTGGGGCGGAACCTTTAATTGGAAGCCACTTCCTGTGGGACATAAATTTGAGAACACACATGTAAACAGAGATATTTGGTGTAACGGTGGAAAAGGAGAATATTCTTAAAGTGAATGGTTTTATTTTGCATTAACTTTTAAGTATTGTTCTGGAAGCCATGGTGGAGAAAGGTGGAAGTTGTTGGCTCCTGTGGTGATGAGCTGCCAGCGAGGGATGTGACTTAATTGTTCCGTTGTTACACAATTGGTGTAACAATGGAACAATTCTAGATAAACCCTGTTCCCAGAGCTCGAGTACATGTCTGTAAGGTGCCGAGAGAGCTGACTGTAGTGATTGCCACAGCTGTGTATATTCCACCTGACAACGCTCTCTCTCCTGCTGAACACCGTGAACAAACAGCAGCGGGCCCACCCTGACGGGGTTCACATAACCGCAGGAGACTTTAATAAGGCCAACTTGAAGACTGTACTGCCGAAGTTTTACCAACATGTTAAGTGTTCCACTAGAGGGGAGAACACTCTGGATCATGTTTACTCCAACATCAAGCATGCGTACAGAGCCATACCCGTCCCCCACCTCGGCCAGTCAGACCATCTTTCCCTCCTGCTCTCCCCAGCCTGCACCCCCCTCAGATGCAGAGCCACGCCCACCACAAGGACCATCACAACCTGGCCTGACAACACACTCTCCAAACTACAGGACTGCTTTAAACAGACAGATTGGGACTTATTTGAACACCAGGAGCTGGAGACATTCACAGGAACGGTGCTGGACTATATCAAGTTCTGCATCGGGAATGTGACGGTGAATAAAAACATCCGGGTCTTCCCAAACCAGAAACCCTGGATGACCAGCCAGGTCCGCTCACTCCTCAGGACTCGCAATGCTGCCTTCAGGTCAGGTGATAGAGCTCTGTACAGAGCTGATCTGAAAAGAGGAATAATTAAAGCCAAGTCGGACCACAGGCTGCGCATAGAGTCCCACCTGTCCAGCAACAACTCACGGGAGGTGTGGCAGGGCATACAGGACATCACAAACTTCAGAGACTGTGATGCGCCAACAGGAGACTGGAGTGCGCTGCTAGCAGAGGAGCTAAATCACTTCTTTGCTCGCTTTGAAACATCTCAGCAGCACTCATCTGCTCCTGCCCTGCCCCCACCACCACACAGTTCCTACACCACTCCTTTCACTGTACAGGAGCACGATGTCAGACGGGTGCTCCTGGCAGTGAACCCCAAGAAAGCTGCCGGCCCAGATGGTGTACCTGGTAAGGTGCTCAGAACGTGCGCCCACCAGCTCGCCCCTACCTTCACCAGGATCTTTAACCTCTCCCTGGCTGAGGCAGTCCCTGCCTAAAATCTGCAACAATAATCCCAGTGCCGAAGAAGTCTCCCGTCACCAGCCTGAATGATTACCATCCTGTGGCCCTCACCCCGGTAATCATGAAGTGCTTCGAGAGACTAGTTCTTCAGCACATCAAGGACCACTTCCCCCCAGACTTCGACCCCTACCAGTTCGCATATCGCACAAACAGATCCACAGAGGATGCCATCGCTGTAGCTCTCCACTCTGCGCTAAATCACCTGGAGCAGCAGCAGAGCTACGTCCGCATACTCCTTTGCAGATTACAGTTCAGCTTTTAATACAAGAATCCCAGACATCCTTATTAGAAAACTGGACACTCTCGGCCTCCCCCCTCTCACATGTGCCTGGTTAAAGGACTTTCTTACCAACCGGCCCCAGACTGTGAGACTTGGCCCCCACTTCTCCTCCACCTGCACGTTGAGCACCGGCTCTCCACAGGGCTGTGTGCTGAGCCCCCTCCTGTACTGACTCTACACCCACGACTGAGTTCGACCCACAACAACAACCTCATCGTCAAGTTTGCTGACGACACCACAGTGGTCGGACTCATCTCAAAGGGAGACGAGGCAGCCTACAGAGAGGAGGTCCTGAAGTTGGCAGCCTGGTGTTCAGAAAATAACCTCACTCTGAACACCAAGAAAACCAAAGAGCTCATTGTTGACTTCAGGAAGCACAGCACTGACCTAGCCCCCCTCTACATCAACAACGTGTATGTGGAGAGGGTCCACACCTTCTGGTTTCTCGGCGTCCTCATCTCCGCCGACATCTCCTGGTCAGTAAACATCACAGCACTCATTAAGAAGGCTCAGCAGCGGCTACACTTCCTGAGAGTCCTCAGGAAGTACAACCTAAACTCCAACCTGCTGCTGACCTTCTACCGCTCATCCATCGAGAACCTGCTGACATACTGTATTACAGTATGGTACGGCAGCTGCACTGCTGTAGACAGGGAGAGGCTCCAGAGGGTAGTTAAGGCAGCACAGAAGATCATTGGCTGGCCTCTCCCCTCCCTGATGGACATTTACACCTCCCGCTGCCTTAGCAGAGCTAAGAACATTATCAAGGACAGCTCCCACCCTGGCTTTGATCTGTTCAACCTGTTGCCCTCAGGGAGGCGCTACAGGTGCATCAGGACAAAGACAAACCGATTCAAAAACAGTTTCTTTCCAAAAGCCATAACAGCCCTGAACTTGGATATGCTCTGACTTTATAGTTTATTTATTTTTCTATGTGACTGTCTTCATGCAATAATTTATAATGTGCAGTACTTTATAAGGGACTCTCTCTGTGCAATACTTTTATAATGTGCAATACCTCACTCCATAATGTGAAACACAACACATTCACCTCACCTCAGGACTGTGCACCTTACATACAGCACATTCACCTCAAGTCTGTGCACCTACCTTACCTTGCAATACTTCATAAATGTGTAATATTTTATTTTATAATGTGAATTTCTCATGCAATAATTTATAATGTGACTCTCTCTGTGTAATAATTTATATGTGCAATGAGCAATACCTCACTCCATAATGTGTAACACAACACACACACCTCAGGACTGTGCACCTTACCCCCCTGACACACTCCACTCCCCCCCTTCTCCCCCCCTTCCTCTCTCTCTCTCTACACACTGTTTGCACTGTTATTGGAGATGCTTTAATCTCATTGTACATGTGTATAGTGACAGTAAAGGCATTCTATTCTATTCTATTAATGTTTGTAATAGCCAACTAGCAAGCTAGGTTAGCTATGTTAATTTAATGACGTCTGTTAAATGAGATTAGCAACGGTTTAATTGTTGTTTTATTATCAGTTTTCATGGGACGAATTGAACAACGATGGAATAAAGGAGTTCCCTGTGTTTTAATCGAAAACTTGGTGTCTGTGTGTTACTGGAGGAGCTGCACCCCATGTCCTGCATGTTTAGTGCATTTCCTGCTCTATCACACCCACTTCTGGTAATTAGCTGACCAGTTGAATCAGTAGTTTCAGGAGTGGGGAAAACACTGAAAAGTGCAGGGCAGAGGGTTCTCCAGGAACAGGCCAAGGAACCTGTGCTCCAGTGGGTGTGTGGCCTCATAACAATCATCATGATGTAATCTCTCACTAGATAATGAGTGACATTTCTAGAACAATATAGAGCATGTACACACTTTATCAGTGCAAACAAAATTTGATTTAAAAGAAAGAAAATGCACTGAATATAAATGAATCTGCAGTGTTTCTTAGTTTTATTTTCGTGAGAGATTAAAATATAAAAGCAGTAATCATAACCCATTACTATAAACCCTAGATGCCCTTCCGCTCACTGCATGTCCTGGTATCTGATGAGGACAGGGTAAGTTGTTCCTATGTGCTTCCGGTTGTAGTGATGGCACACAATCTCCACGTCGTAAAGACTGAAAGACACTCTGACGCGCTCATTAGGAGAGGTGATGAAGCACAGGGTGTACAGGGCGAACTCAAACTCTGGGCTCACACCAACGAAGATGCTCCCTTTGGGCTTGATCCCGTTCTTCCAGCTGAACTGAAGAGCTAAAATGTGTTTGTTCTCATCAGGCTGTAAACCATAATGGATAGAAAATCACTGTACAGAACCAGTGCCTCGACATTCATATTCAAAACTCAGCACACATTTATTTATTACAGTAAATTAGTACAACATATAACTTGCACAAGAAATAAAATACAATGTGGTGTGTGTGCAGTTATAGGAAAACAATCCCTCACCAGACTGACTCTCTCTCTCTCTCTCTCTCTCAATCTCTCTCTAGAAAAAATCTGCAGCTTTACTGAGAAACTGCAAAGAAGTGTAAACTCCTCTGTCCTGAAGAGTCAGAAACGTTACAAAGCACTGACACTGGAGACTCCTTCCATAAATAAACATCTCAAAACAGGTTTTTTTTTTTTTGCTTTTTTTTGTCTCGGTTCTTCCTACAGCTAACTTGCACTTGTTTCTGGTCAGTTAGTTACTATTTGCTCGTTTGGTTTTGCAGCACACGCTTACAGAAAAGTATTTGCCAAATTTATAAAGGTCATTTGAAGGACATCACGTGTCCTGTGCATGTTCATAGCATGTTTTAATACATCATTACAACACTATGATGTGTCTCCTGGATTCAGTGAAGCATTTAACAGCTCAAAATATTTACACCTAAACTTTCAGTTTGCATTACTGACACATAATTATTACTTATTATGTTTAGTTGCGGCAGCACGGTGGTGTAGTGGTTAGCGCTGTCGCCTCACAGCAAGAAGGTCCTGGGTTCGAGCCCCGTGGCCGGCGAGGGCCTTTCTGTGCGGAGTTTGCATGTTCTCCCCGTGTCCGCGTGGGTTTCCTCCGGGTGCTCCGGTTTCCCCCACAGTCCAAAGACATGCAGGTTAGGTTAACTGGTGACTCTAAATTGAGCGTAGGTGTGAATGTGAGTGTGAATGGTTGTCTGTGTCTATGTGTCAGCCCTGTGATGACCTGGCGACTTGTCCAGGGTGAACCCCGCCTTTCGCCCGTAGTCAGCTGGGATAGGATCCAGCTTGCCTGCGACCCTGTAGAACAGGATAAAGCGGCTACAGATAATGAGATGAGATATTTAGTTGCTTTTAACCTTTAATTCAGCCATATTATATCCCATCAAATGATGCTTACAGAAGCAGAAACCTACTTCTGGGGAATTCTCTTCCACGCTGTAGCCTTTGTAGTTGATATGGCCGAGCTTCTCTTGCAAGTACAACTGAATCCAGTTGTGGAAACCGATAACAGTGCGTCCACCTCTCGTTTCACCCACGAAGACATGCTCAAACCCTGATGAGTCTGGCCTGAGAGAGAGAGATATTTCAGATCTTATTACCGGAGCTCTCAAACTGCAGTTGCACAGAAGTACACGGTGGATGGAAGTTTATTTCTCAGTACCTGCTGGATCCTCTCCTGGTATAAAGCTCGAACCAGATGTGGTGCAGCTGCTCCTTAAATGCTGATGTGTCGAGTGGAGAGAGATCGTTCTTTACAAGGTACTTATGGACAATCTGAGGAAAAATGACAAAACATGAGGGGAAAAAAGTCCTGTTTGCTGTAATCCAGAGACTTTTATTGCAGTGTTACACGGCTGTGAAATTCACAACTATAACTTTTCCTTTACTGTTTTTACGCCACATTTCTGTCAAAACATACAGTGAATTGCTGTTGAATTTTATTTCACGTTAATTATTTCCAGTTATCCACAACTAATAAGATCTGAACTACAGGCCAGAGAACTACTGAACTGACCGGAGAGCAGATAAGGTGATGAGTGAAGGATATTTTAATTTTTTTTTTAATCTTAAGGATATATAATTCATATGGTTATGCTTAAATGTTTCTAAAACAGCCTGCTTTTAAACATTAATCATACAGTAGCACATCAAAATTCAAGAAAACGTATTGATTCATTTCCTGCTGTTTCCCAAAACAAATACTTTCCTGCTTTCATTACTTCAGTGATGACCTGAGGTGTTTCACAGTTTTAATTTAATCCCTTCATTTCTTTCAGTCTTTTCCGTCCCTGTAATGCTTTACTTGTGCTTTTCCCCTGACAGTTGAATGATGAATTAGTTTTCAGGTCTCGTCAGTAACATTAGTCATTAACTCCGTTAGCTCAGGTGTTACCTTCATTACAGAAGTCTTTATTATGGAGTCCAAAAACCTGTGATTCTCTGCCTCCTCCTCCGGGGTCACGACCTCTGGTACACCAGTAACACTCTCATAATTGTCCAGAAGTGAAATGAAGGCTGAAAAACAGGAGCAATATCAAACTATCCGATTAAAACTGTATTAGTATTAATAAAACTACAACCCCAGTTCTGAAAAAGTTGTTACGCTGTGTTTTAAACAGAGAAAAAAAAGAGACTGCAATGATTTCTAAATCCTTTCTGATCTACATTCAGTTGAATACAATATAAATTATATTTAATTTTCAAACTGATCAACTTTTTTGTTTTGTTTTTTTTGTACTAAATATACACGCATTCTATATTTGATGCCTGCAGCACATTCCAAAAAAGTTGGGACAGGGGCACGTTTACCGTTGTGTTACATCACCTTTTCTTTTAACAACATTTAGTCAGTGTTTGGGAACTGAGGCATTAATTTTTGAAGCTTTGAAAGGGAAATTCTTTCCCATTCTTGCTTGATATACGACTTCAGATGCTCAACAGTTCGGTGTCTCCTTTATTGTATTTTGTGCTTCATAACGTGCCACACATTTTCAACAGGAAGCAGGCAGGCCAGTTTAGCACCTGCACTCTTTTACTACAAAGCCATGCTGTTGTAACATGAGGAGAACGTGGCTTGGCGTTGACTTACTGAAATAAAGAGGATATCCCTGAAAAAGACATCATCTGTAAGGCAGCATGTTACTTCAGAACCTGTATGAACCTTTCAGCATTAATGGAGCCTTCACAGATGTGTAAGTTACCCTTGCCATGGGCACGAACACCTCCATACCATCACAGATGCTGGCTTTGGAACTTTGTGCTGGTAACAGTCTGGATGGTCCTTTTCCTCTTTAGCCCAGAGGACACAACGTCAGTGATTTCCAAAAACAATTCAGAATGTGGACTCATCAGACCCCAGCACACGTTTCCGCTCTGCCTCAGTCCATCTCAGATGAGCTTGGGCCCAGAGAACTCACCGGCGTTTCTGGATGTTGTTGATTTATGGCTTTCAGTTTGATGGTAGCTACAGCAATGAACTGTGTTTACTGATAACGGTTTTCTGAAGTGTTCCCAAGCCTGTGTAGTCATGTCCTTTATACAGCCATGTGGGTTTTTAATGCAGTGCTGCCTGAGGGGTCAAAATTTCTGATGATGTTATGGATTGTTGATGGTGAAATCTGTAAATTCCTTGCAATTGTACATTGAGAAACATTGTTCTTAACCTGTTGCTGAACCTCACCCCATCCTTACTTGGGAAAGACAGAACCTTTCCAATTGTTTACCTGTAGAAAGTTCTAAACAGGTGGTTTTTTTTTTTTTTTGGGGGGGGGGGGGGGGGGGGGGGGTTAAGAATTCCACAACTTTCACAGTCTTTTGTTGCTCCTGTCCCAACCTTTTTGAACAGCTGTTGCATCAAATTTAGAATGAGTGCATATTTAAAACAAACAAACAAACAAACAAACAAACAAACAAACGTTTATCACTTTGAACATGAAATATCTTGTCTTTGTCTTGTATTAAATTGAATGTGTTGAAAAAGGATTTGCAAATCATTGTATTCTGTTTTTATTTACATTTTACACAGCATTACAACTTTTTTGGAATTGGAGTTGTATTATTATTATTATTATTATTATTATTATTCAGAGATTAATATTCCACATTTCTTACCCAAAAAGGTTTCTTTTTTTAAAATGGTTTCATCCACATATGTGAAAAACGGAGATTGAGCTTCTTCTTTCCCATCACTGACGTCTGACAGATTCGCTGCTTTACTCTGCAAGAGACAAAGTCATGAAGATGAAATTTATACCTGTAATTTATTCTGCATTTATTTCAGGCTCCATGTGACTAACAGGAAATTGGATACTGAAGCTTCTGACACACATCCTGCTTTACTCCATTCGTTCACACAGTCTGGACCTGGTTTCCTTTCTGAGATGTTCTCCAGAATGATAAGGTTCAGGTCGAACTGCTTCTGGATTCATTTTTCACCAGAGTAAATGCATGTAATGTTCTGATGCACTGATTCACTTCCCTGGTGGCTGATGCTGAAATGGTCACCACAAGGTCACTAAATCAAATCATTCAGGTTTCTCACACACATCCATCCAGCAACGTCTTCCAAATTTTACTCAAGTTCAGTTGATAACATATTAGAACAAGAGCATTAATATAAACCTGTTGTTCATGTTACTGTCAGAGCTTCTGACCAATCAGATTCGAGAATTCAACCATGCTGTGGTATAAAGTATAATACACTCTATAGCTGTTTCTGCTCCGTGTCCGATCTTCTCATTTCTTTCCTTCAGTCAGAACTAATGTCTGTGAGAGCCGGATGAGGAAACAGACAATAGCACTAACGTGAACTGTTGTTTTCTTCTATAAATCCCACCAGAGAACAACGGGCAGGTCGGTCAGTCACTATACACACGCCACAGTTAAATGACTCCGTGTGAGTAAATACAAAATCAGCTGAAAGAACAGAAAATGTGTTTATCCAAAACGTACTGATCGTGGAGCTGTGAGGGCCATCACCGGGGTTTTGGGGAAATGTTTTTGTAGAACACACGCGTGGGATGACTTTTTTGTGGTTATGTTCCATCAATGTAGTGAGTGTGTCTCAACATAAAACAGAAAAAAAAAATATCCAGAAAAACCTTGGCTGAAGTGAAGGAGCTGAAATTTCCTGAATTGCTCTGGTGTTGGAAAGTTGGATCAAACTTTCTCTCGTTTCCTGTTAAAGTTTGTCAGATGTAACAGTTATAGTTTTGGTCACATATTTCATCTGTTTATAGCCAGAAATCAACAGCTGCCCTCAGGTGCCCATTATTATCAAGTTTCAAATAAACAGGGTTTTTTTCTTTGTATATTTGTAAGGACATCATAATTAAAACACACATACACTAGAGATCCTGAGGATAGAGTTTATTTTAAAAACACTGAAGTATTCCTTTAACTTTGGGTTGCAGTCATTATTATTATTATTATTATTATTACTTGCAGAGATATGCGGTAGTCTGTCCCAGGTCTCAGGCGATTGATATCATTGTCCCACAGCTCCTGCACTACAGCGGTCAGGTCTGAGTCCTGTTCAGTCATGGTGTATCTAGACAGGGCTGTGAACACACATGCTCAGGTTTACTGAGACAAAATCCTGCAGAGCTCCATCAGTACAGACTTTGTGTCAACTTTAGAAAGTTTGTATTGAAATTTACATCAATGGTTGAGAGAAACAAAACCCACCTCAACACGGTTTAGGCTGACTGTAGAATCCCACAGTGATCGGTGTGTATTCAGTACCTTTCTGAGTGTATAGTGTGGATGAGAGAGAGAGAGAGGGAGCACATGTCAGCAACTCTAGCCAAAAGGATTAGAAGCAGCTTGCGGTGCTTTTGAATGTTCCACTACAATGAGGTTTGAGGGTCGTTGTACTCGTTTTTGTTTCAGTGTGCATCGTGAATTAAACATCAGTGAATTATTTCTTTACCAAGACCTCGAGTACAGCCTCAGAAGTTTCCCAAGGCTTGAGAAAGGACCAGTGTGATAAGCAGTAAATAATGGATTAACACTTTTATTATGATGTAAATTTTTCCACATTTCTTTTGAACCTGTAACGTGCTTGAAAAACGGTTTGTCTGACAGGCCAGTTTCACTGCTTTAGACACTTAAATATACTTTATCCTTATTCATTTTAATGGCACAGACTGAACTTCAGTATGAGGCGTCTCAAAGATGTACTTTAACAGAATAAAATAATTTTTTAAATAATATAAATCATTTTAAAAGAACACCTCTCCCTTCATTTCATAGTTAACTATTTTTAAAAATCTGAACTCTCACACACACAAAAAAAGTTATGGGTAAGTGCTTCCAGGGTCAAAGTTCAGAAGACTGAGCAGCCATTTTAACTCAGCTGAGCACCAGGTGAGTTTCCCTCCGCACAGCAAGCTATTCATTTTTTACTTATAGATTCTATGTAAATATTTTAGATGTGTAATTAAAGATAAACCTTTCAATCTTCCTTTAAAATAATCATTAAAGGGTTTAAACAGGATTTAATTGAAGTTTATTGATGCTGGTGTCATTTGAGACGCTGTTGATGCCATCTTGGAAAATTCATCTTTAATATTCTTTAATGTGGTGCCATTACTTTAAGTCACAGCTGTTACCGTCACTGTGTTCCTGACACCAGTGACAATAACTCCAGTGAGTTAAAGTAATGGCACACCATTAAAGAATATTGAAGTTCTTTTTGAATGAATAAGCATCACAATTATAATTTCTGAACAGAAGCTGAAACAGTCAATGATCAGTGATTCAGGCAGAAAATCCTGAATCTATTAAAATGCAAACAAAAGGCAGAGTTCATCAGGCCGATAGATCTGTTTATTGTGGCCAGCATGTTTACACAAATATCTGCATATAACTTTATGTTCTCAATAAAGCCTTAACAAGGAAAAAAGAAAAATAGAGAATTAATAAGGAATTAGGTAATTTCAGAATTTAGGCGAATACTCAGTCTTCACCGCGACGGGTACAAAAGTCTTAACCTTGGAAACAGAACATAAGGAACTCGTGCTCTTTGTGTAACTGGGAACATGCTGATCATGAACACAGGAGATTATCTGAAGAATGGTTTTAGGACAAGTCTGTTGTTTTCATGCTCTGATAAAATTACTCAACTCAAGAGGGCCTCGAACTGCTTCTCTTCAAACAAATAACAAGCAGCATTTTTGTTTTTTAGCTTTTCTTAACCCCCTTCAACAATCTGATCAGTAACTGCATTTTGGAACAACTGAAAAGTTTTTTTTAAATGGAGATAAAGTGAGGGGATGGACACAGCAGGTATCAGTGCGCTGATAACATTCCTCCCGGTGGTGGCGCTGAACTCTTTCACTCATCTTCATCACTCCAATACTCATCATCATCATCATCTACACCCTGGAACAATCTAGAAAGAGAACAAAAATGTTTTAGAAAAGAAAAGAAACACTAATGCACTCTTTGAAAAAACACTTTACCCTGCCTGTAGAGTCAGGTCTAATAAAAGTGATGCACAAGTCGCTTCACTGGATATAAAATAAAGATTCAGGAAATTCAGTGAAGAACAAAGTGGGCCACATCATAGACAGAGAATAAAACAATAACAGGAAGTGATATCCAAAGTTAGAGTCAGTGATTCTGGTAATCAGTAGCTGATGCTACTTGCTTTAAAATTTAAGCCCAATTTAGAACAAATCCAGCTGTTCTGATTGGTCAGATGTTTGCTGGTCGATTTGAATTTGTTTCTGTGTCCCATTTATAAAGTTAAGTAGCACAAAAACCCAGAGCCTCGTTTATAAACACCTGCACAGATTAATCTTATATGTGGACACACAATTATTTCTTCACTGTTTTTCAGATTTAAAAAAAACTGTCCATATGCATAAAGACATTCTTCTAAATTCATTAAAAAGTTACAAATCAGTTAAAACTGTGCAAAAGAGCAACATCAGCTCCAGGTAGAGATGCCTTCAAACGCTTACACTATGGAGCACAAGTATAGATGTTTTCATTTATTAATATCATGGAGGTGATGAGGGTAGAGGAGGAAGAGAGGGTAGAAGAAGTGGAGGAGAACGAGGTGGTGGTGATTGTGGAGGAGGAGGTGAGCGTAGAGGAGGTGGCGGTGAGTGTAGAGGTGGAGGAGGTGAGGCTGGAGGAGGAGAGTGTAGACTAGGAGGAGGTAAGTGCAGAGGAGGAGCATGTGGAGGAAGAGAGTATAATGGAGGAGTTGGAGAGTGTGGAGGTGGAGTATAGAGGAGGTGGAGGAGGAGAGTAGAGGAGGTGGAGAGCGTGGAGGTGTAGACTGTGGAGGAGGTGTAGAGTGTAGAGGAGGAGGTGGAGAATGTAGAGGAGGTGGAGAGTGTAGAGAAGGTGGTGAGTGTAGAAGAGGAGAAGACAATGAGTGTACAGGTGGAGGTGAGGGTAGAGGAGGTGGAGAGTGTAGAGGTGGAGGAGAGGGAGAGTGTAGAGGTGGAGAGTGTGGAGGTGGAGAGGGTAGAGGAGGAGGTGGAGAGGGTAGAGGAGGAGTTCGAGAGTGTGGAGGAGTAGAGTGTAGAGGAGTAGAGTGTAGAGGAGGAGGAGTTGGAGAGTGTGGAGGTGGATAGTGTGGAGTGTCGAGGAGGAGAGTGTGGAGGAAGAGAGTATAATGGAGGAGGAGTTGAGAGTGTAGAGGAGGAGGTGCAGAGTGTGGAGGAGGTGCAGAGTGTGGAGGAGGTGCAGAGTGTAGAGTGTCGAGGAGGAGAGTGTGGAGGAAGAGAGTATAATGGAGGAGGAGTTGGAGAGTGTGGAGGAGGAGGTGGAGAATGTAGAGGAGGAGTGTGTAGAGGAGGCGTACTGGTTGAAGCAGGGTACGTTGGGATTGTTGAAGTGACTGTAGGGGTTCACTCGAGACAGAGGAGCCAGGCAGATCCAGCAGAAGTTCTGGTGACAGGAGGAGCAGGTCATTTTGTTGCAGCCTTGCATCTTCTGCAGAGTCGAGAGGAGACACACGAGCTGAAAGACCCTTCGTGTTTCTTTCATTCTAATCATAACCAGAGTGAGGAGACGTACGGAGCAGGTCGCGGTTCTGAATGAACGGTTTATAATGAACCTCAACTGGACGCTCTGGAACAACATTGCAATCTGATCCGAACTCCTACGTACGCGTGGGGTGAAGTTCAGTCATCGAGGTCAGCGTTTCACAACACAAGCAGCACGATCAGAGTTTTAAATTATTTCTGTCTCAAAACCCATCATCATCACCGGACTGCGATCACCCTCTTCTTCTCCTCACTGCGTCTTTAATGAAGTCACAGTGAAGTCGCTGGGTGTCTCGTCCACCTCAGATTCAGGAACCGGACGCTCCGTCACACCTCCAACAGCTTTAACTCATCGACTGACGTTACCGATACTGAAAGACGTGTTTTACACTTTTTCTGCCGTGTGTATGTTCTGCTGGATTTCTGGTGAATATTAAACGCTGAACATTACGGAGGTCCTCAGGACGTTAGTGTGATGTTCATCACGCTGCTCATTCAGCCTCACGATTATTTTAAACATTAAAATCTCTTGCATGAGCTGTGTTTTATTAAACGACTGTTTTATTGTGTGAGCAGCACATTGTGACACGCGCACACACACGCGCACACACACGCGCACACACACGCCAAACTCGCACTCTGATCCCGGTAGCGGTTTCCAAAATCTAATAAGGACTCCTCCAAACTCTGACGTTCCACTGGGTGAATATTACACACTAACTTTATATTCCTATAATGTTTTCTCAGATCTTCAATCAACGTAGTTTTGTGTTCGCGTACCTGAACAGTTCACTTTGTATCTAAATCTACTGGACGTTTCATGGTTTTGAGATCCATCAGTGACGCTGACCTGAATGTGACAGCTACAGTGAGGGCAGAGTTTAGAGTTCTCGTCCAACCACTGCTGACTGAAGGACTCCTCTATAGCTCGGTTGATCACCTGCTTCCCAAAACGCTGCTCCAAGAACTTTCTGTCCTCCTCAGAGGCATTCAGGTACTCCTCCTGCAGGTTAGTGAGCTCCTCTAGGGAGAAAAATAAAAGAAATATTTTGGTTTTACTTTTATTTTCATTCCATTAAAGACTGAATATGTTCCTCTGATATCATAACCATGTGAGCACATTGCAGCATGAAGCGCTGAGGAGCATGGCTTCTGAAAATAGTCTTCAATACGTTTCTCTGCTCGATATTTGCACATTATTTTCAGGAGTAATTCAGGTCATTGCTCATGACAAAACTGCTACAAAAATTTAAATACGAAACAGTAAGGTTTTAACTCCTTGTCACGTTCCTTTATTTACAGTCACTCCTGTGCACTTCATACAGCTGGATGTTATTACAGATGTCATGAAACTCCTCATCAGTAAGAGCTGCTTACGGACGGTGGGTGGGCAGTGCGACAGGCCGTGGTAGGCGCGCTTGCACAGCGTACAGAAGGCGTAGCGACAGGATGGACACAGGCCCATGGTGGCGTTGGGCTCCAGCATCACAGCCATGCAACAGGAAGTGCGAGGGCAGTACACAACATCCGCCATCATGTCCAGGCTGTTCTGCAGCAACAAGCGATCGTAGCGTGCAAACTCCTCCTCCCCAACCAGCAGCTTCACCTGTCAGAGATGCATGATCACGTCACGACCCGACACCTTCAAATCCCAGATGGCTTACAGGTGTCAAAACATCATTAAAATCCCTGCTGATGATTTTAGATTTACATATCCAACTGAAAATGCCATGTTTAAGAGCTCATGTTCTGCTTTTATTTGTCTACAGCAAGTATTAAAACGTTTCTTAACCTTTGTTGCAGAAATGAACCTTTTTGCCTGATGTTAAAAAAGGATCAGAATAAACGTGTCCTTTATGTTTGGGTTGAAATTTTCTAATTCGTTCTAAAAGCTGTGTGTGTGTGTGTGTGTGTGTGTGTGTGTTTTCCACCTGGTGAAACAGAATGAAGCTTTTAGGAAGCTGTGAAGACAAACTGAAGATTTTAGATGAATCTCTGATGGCGTATGGAACAGAAATCCAAGCGACACGTCAGAAAAAAGAACACAGTGTACAGAAATAAAAACTAAGCTTAAAAGATTTTAAAAAAAAACTCAATTTTTTTTCTTATAGAGATTTATTTTGTGCTTTTGGGATGCAGCGTGTGATGCTGCTGCTAATGTTTATGGCAGTAGAACATTCCAGGCCTTTTAATATTTAAATGTAAGTCACCTGATTTTCAGTCATCCAGGTCATTTAAATAATTTCTTCTCAAAGACATTCTCAAGTTAAAATCATATTTATGCATGTTCGCTAAATTTGCTTACAATGATGCTCCAGATACGTACAGGTGTAAGAGGTTACCTGGGAAGGCGTGGCTACAGAGGTACACTCCGGCTCAGGGCATGTAAGGCACTGGACTTTGCCGTCTCGGATTTGGATCCGGAAGTACTCCGTGATGCAGGTCCTGCAGTAAACGTGCTGACACTCTTTAAAGAGCACGCAGCTGGAGCCCAGCTTCTCGGAGAAGCAAATCCCACAGCAGAAGACCTTACTGTCGAAAACCTTCTGCCGCTGAGCTTCGTCAAAGTCCAGGAGCTGACGCAGCAGATCAGTGTGCAGCTCCGCCTCCAGAACTGCGCGGGGGTCCAGCTCTGCCGACTTCTTCCTCTCCGCCCCTGTGTTCTCGGCTCGCTTGGGGGCTCCATCAGTTCTGCAGCACTCCAGCTGAGGATATTTGCTGCTACTACTGGGGATCTCCAGAGGAGACTGCAGACCCATGAATTCCAAAGCCTCTTCCTTGAGGAACTGAATCCAGGTGAAGAGCACCACGCTGCCCTGATTCTCCTGCCACAGGTCATCCAGACGTTTACACAGAGATGTCAGCTGATAAACAGATAATGTTGAGAGAAGGAAAGATGGAGAATGAAACACTTGAGTTGATAAACTTTGTTTTTCTATTTAAACGGCTGCTCATGCTGCGTCACGGGACGGGAGGAAAGCGCTATCTGCCCTCTTCCTCATACGCAAGCTCACAGATGCCTATGACTGGCTAGAGCTGCTGTGATTGACAGAGGAGACAGAGTATGCTCCTCCTACCCAGTTTTATTCCCTTCACTCCCAGCCAAGCTGCTAACACACTTTCGCACCAAACACAGTGTGGGATTTTTAACGGTTATTTTAATAACTGACACCTGACAGTGACTTAATCAGTACGTTCCTCTGGGAGTTAGTTCAATGACTTAGTTTAATATAATAAATAAATAAATAAATAACTTTTAGATCTTGTATAATTTTATTTCAGAAACGATAGAATCCTGTTTGAGAAATATAATTATATTTCCATAACTGATAAATTAATAAAAGTCTCTTGTTCAACAAACCAAACCGTTTTTGTGTGTTTTGCTGTGGCCATGATGCAGAACGTACCCAGTGAGAACCTAGAAACAATTCCACTGTATAATAGAGCGCCGCCCACCTCTCTCAGCCAGCCGCACTCACAACAACGTGTTTCTTCACCTGGAGTCTGGAGAGCCATTTGGAGCTCAGCGTAAACGCTGGCGCTGATGAGGAAGGATAATCGACAGGAAGCTCGAAACTCAAGACCAGAGGAGGCAGAAAGGAGACGTCGTACTCCACACATCTCTCCCCTGTCCAGGCAAATTCACATAAACTCAGGTGAGAAGAGCGAGGAGAAATGAGTCAGGTTTAAACACCAGAGTGAATCGAACATCACCTCACCGCTGACCAGCAACTTGAAGTCAGAAGGCAACTCGAGACACAGATGGATTTCTCCTTCCCGGCTTGACTCGGCTCGGCGAAACTCTTCTGCATCATAAATGCTCGCTAAAGCCAGCAGTTCATCATCCTGTGCTTCCTGATCCTCAGACATTTGAACATTCCTGATGGAACACAAGACAGGAAGTTCATTTGAACATACACTGAGCTACACCAAGTCAAATTTAACTGTAAACACGAGGAAAAATGAACTCAGGCAGAATTTCATTGATTCAAGAATAAGGAAGAACAGAAGTTGCTAAATGTTGTGCAAGAATTATGACTAAATCCGATCTTAAGCGCTAAGGGTCTGCGTGGATGAATATTCATTCCAGCCAATCGGGAGCCATAGCTGATAATCAAATGAAAATAAGATCAACTATATGATGAAACAGGTGGAATCAGGTGCTGGTCCCTGATCAGAGAGAGGGAGGAAAAAAGGACACTGCTGAATATTAGGAGCAAAAAAAAAAAAAAGAAAGAAAGAAAACCTTATGACCTCTCCAGTTGGGCTGGGTGAGACAATACTATCATCTCAATATGGTGATAAATTGTCACAGCACACTTTTGAGATATTGTGATCTTAATTTAAAAGTAACACTGACAAACTTTGATTTCTTTTTCAAAATTACAGCAGTCGGTCTCCTCAGTTCCCAAACGTTTACAGAGTGTTGTTAAAAGTCGAGGTGATGCAACACAGCGGTAAACACGTCCCTGTCCTAACTTTTCTGAAATGTGTTGCTGACATCAAATTCAAAATGAGCTGACATTTTAAAAAAACAACAATAAAATTTCTCAGTTTCAACATTTGATATGTCGTCTTTGTACCATTTTCAATGAAATATAGGGTTTCCATGATTTGCAAATTATCACATTCTGTTTTTATTTACATTTTACAGTGTCTCCCAACTTTTTTGGAACTGGGGTTGTATTTTATGACTTCTACATTATCAAGTCAGTACAAAAACGTTCGAGTCCAAATGTTCATTTTCCAGCACAAAATTAGATTTAGATTAGATAAAACTTCATTGATCCCTTTGGGCGGGTTCCCTCAGGGAAATTAAGATTCCAGCAGCATCATTACAGATAAACAGAGAAAAGAAAATAGAGAAAAAACTTCTAGATAAATTAAATTAAGTATTTATCTAGAAGTTTTTTCTCTAAACTAATTATAAAATTAAATGTTACAGAAAAAAAATGTTTGTATCTGAGCATCATATTCCATAAGAGACACTTTTCAGATGAGAAAAGAAAGCATAATGAAGGCTGCTGGGTTTTGGTGTAAAATGAAGAAGTGAGTGTGACAGTCAAAGTGTCCAGAAGAACTGTGGCTGGTTCTGGAAGATGCTCAGCAAAACCTACAGATCATTTCCACATAAAACTGACCTCACTGGACCGGAGACGGAGATTTGTTTTTTTTTAAAGCAAAGGGTCGTCTCACACCAAATACTGACTTTGCTTCATTTATTACAGCTCACGGATTACTGTTTATAGTATTTTTTTAATGTTGAAACATTTCATTTCATTATTTTAAGCCATTTTTGGTCGACAGCATTTCTTAACATGTGCCTCAGACTTTTACACACAGGCCTGTAGATCTCATGTACATTGTAAACGTGTTCATGGTGTAGAATGTGAGAGTTTGTTGTCCTGCATTGCTTACATTTTCTTTTTATCTCTTTGTGAAGTTCATTGTTGAATTCCACTGCACACGGCAATAAACTTTTACTGACTGACTTACAAGGATTTTATCAGAAAACACTAAACTACATGTGGCAGGTCCTGAGAAGTTTTGACGATCAGAAATCGCCTTCCATAATTTATTTTTTTACTTCTTTCTGTTAATATCTGATGTCTATGTATTTCCTTTAAATGATTGGCTGTGTTGTATTGCAGGGGTTTTCAAAGTGTGGGAGAGTCAGACCCCCCCCAGAGAGCAAATAAACAACAGCGCCCCTCCCCCCCAGAGAGCAAATAAACAACAGCGCCCCTCCCCCCCAGAGAGCAAATAAACAACAGCGCCCCTCCCCCCCAGAGAGCAAATGAACAACAGCGCCCCTCCCCCCCAGAGAGCAAATAAACAACAGCGCCCCTCCCCCCCAGAGAGCAAATAAACAACAGCGCCCCTCCCCCAGAGAGCAAATGAACAACAGCGCCCCTCCCCCCCAGAGAGCAAATAAACAACAGCGCCCCTCCCCCCCAGAGAGCAAATAAACAACAGCGCCCCTCCCCCCCAGAGAGCAAATAAACAACAGCGCCCCTCCCCCCCAGAGAGCAAATAAACAACAGCGCCCCTCCCCCCCAGAGAGCAAATAAACAACAGCGCCCCTCCCCCCCAGAGAGCAAATAAACAACAGCGCCCCTCCCCCCAGAGAGCAAATAAACAACAGCGCCCCTCCCCCCCAGAGAGCAAATAAACAACAGCGCCCCTCCCCCCCAGAGAGCAAATAAACAACAGCGCCCCTCCCCCCAGAGAGCAAATAATCAACAGCGCCCCTCCCCCCAGAGAGCAAATAATCAACAGCGCCCCTCCCCCCCAGAGAGCAAATAATCAACAGCGCCCCTCCCCCCCAGAGAGCAAATAATCAACAGCGCCCCTCCCCCCCAGAGAGCAAATAAACAACAGCGCCCCTCCCCCCAGAGAGCAAATAAACAACAGCGCCCCTCCCCCCCAGAGAGCAAATAAACAACAGCGCCCCTCCCCCCAGAGAGCAAATAAACAACAGCGCCCTCCCCCCAGAGAGCAAATAAACAACAGCGCCCCTCCCCCCATAGAGCAAATAAACAACAGCGCCCCTCCCCCCAGAGAGCAAATAAACAACAGCACCCCTCCCCCCCACAATTTTTGTTGTTGCTATACTTAATGTTCCATTCGTATTTAAAAAATGGTTGTTGTACACATTATTTTTTTCTTTTACACATTTTAAACATCTGTGCTTTTTTAAAACCTATTTTTTTTTACACATTTTAAACATCTGTGCTTTTTTAAAAAAAAAAACATCTTGTTTAACACATTTTAAACATCTCATAGCATCGTTAGCGAGCACCTTTTGGCAGACAACACACTGTGGCAGTGGAGCATCTTCAGATCCAGTCCATGAAAATCCAAACTTTAAATAATCATGCTCATACTTCCTTCTTTTTTTGCTTGGCCCAGACTCTGTCTCCTCACTCACTGTAGCTTTAGGTACTAAAAATCGATCCATTTTGCCTCTGGTAAAGGCTAGCTGAAGCTCGCTAAATGTCTGCAATAGTAACTTATTCTGGTGGGTGGTTCTCCACTATAGTTGCAAATTGGGATATGGACCTTGAGCAAACTGATAAGTTCATAAGGCAGAATTCTGGTAGCCAATTTTGGAGTTTTATCAAAGTATCTTCTTATTGCTCGATATGGCAAAATTCAAGGTCAAAGGTCAAGGTCATTTCAAAGTCAAGGTTGCCCTTGTCTCTGTCAGTACACAAACAGGTCTCTGAAATGCCTAATAAAATCCATAATCTCTGACCAAAATCAAAATGTAATTGACCCCAATTACAAATCTGGGCCTTATTATAAATAATTCTATTTGAAAATGTATATTTATCACAATAGAACAATAAATATATGTATTAAAAGGGTGCAGCGTTTGTGTACTGACAGCATGTTTGTGTACTGACATGTTCAAAAATAAGACAACGAAGTTGATTATTTGAGCAGAACAGTAAAGATCAATCATTCAACCAGGTAGTAAGTAGGGGAAGCTGGAAGTAAAATTAACAGTTAGTAAAAGGTGACTGTGGGTGGTAAAAGAGAGCAACTGGACTTGCTTGAAGATTCTTGAAGACGTTTCACCTCTCATCCGAAAGGCTTCTTCAGTTCAACTAAAGAGAAGAGGAGAACTGAAGAAGCCTTTCGGATGAGAGGTGAAACGTCTTCAAGAATCTTCAAGCAAGTCCAGTTGCTCTCTTTTACCACCCACAGTTTACCATGACCTGGATGACTGAGAATCTTCACAGACTTTGTAAAAGGTGAGTATGGGGGGGAGGGGCAAATTCAAATTTTTAAGTCAGTACACAGACACTCTCAGAAATTGACTAGGCCTAATCAGAAAACCTTTAAAGATATCCTGGTAGGATACATGTACTAGGTATAGGCCTATATACTAGTAGGTTGACAAAAGGGATCGAGAGACATCAAACTGTCATCCTATCAAATTGGTCAATACACTAACACAATAGTCAGTACACAAACAGACCCCGGTGTGAGTGTATGGACTGTTAGTGTATGGACAAATAGTTCATCATCTGGTCACCAGGGTGCAGATGTGTATATGATGCCTGTGCATTGTAGTCTAGTTGAAAGGTCTTCTGACTCACATTCATGGCACAAACATGTTTTCATGACAAAGCTGGGCCTACATCATTCTAGAAGTGTTAGTGTATTGACTGCTATTATAAATTCTGTTAAAAATTGCCATACAAACCTGAACAATGCTGGAAAACTACCACAATATGAAATTCAGTGTTTCCCTCCCTTGAACTTGTGGGATTCCCACAATGCACTGCAGTCATCTCAGTAGAATAGTTCTGTCCATTTTCCCCAGGTGTCTCTAGTAGTTAGTACTGTTAGTGTACTGACTTAATTACTTAGGACACCAAAAATCAATTTCTTGGCGGGAAAATTTCTGACTAGTATTGGAAATATTTTCAAAACGTGCTTTTCTTCATGCTGCATGGACAATATTGATCATATTTAAATGGGTGACACAAAATAATAACACCAATAAATATTTTTCAGCAAGGGTTTATTTTCCTTCTGGGATGTATGAGACACGCATTTTGGACCCCCTTGGGTACTTCCAATGAAAAATTCTACCAACACTTATATTTGAGTGGATAAAATTTAATATCAATTAATTTTTATAATCAATAGGAAGGCATAGGAACACAGACACCCTGATTTTATTTAAAGGCCTGGGGCCTCATGTACAAAGACCTGCATGGATTTCCCACTAAATATGTGCGCATGTCAAAATCGGGAAATTTGCGTACGACCAAAAAAATCCGGATGTATCAATCAGTGCGTACGAAGGTTTCCACGCACTCTCCTGTTGTACATCCCAATCAACGTGGAATTCGGCGCACACGCACGAGCCCCGTTCCCCGCCCCGTCTCCTCCCTCAATTATTCCACACTGAATATGTTAATTAGTATAAATAGACCTGCAGTAAGGCCCGCGTTAGGTAAAAGACATGGCAACTTTTACTAACGCGTTAATGTTAATTAAATGTTAGAAATCTCGCGTTAATCAAATTAACATTTAACATTTATTATTACCATTTAACATTAACATTTATTTGCGTTAATCCCTGCCTTTAGCACAGTGTAATAGAATTCACATACATCACTTAATTGTTCTGTCACCTCCAATTAAAGTGATGTTCAAAGTGTATGCTATGAGACATGCAACGCTCACTGATTGTATGCCACTGAATGTGAATGTAGCTTATACCAAGATAACGGTATGATTCGCATCGTCCGCAGTGCCTGCGCCACAATGAGTGTCTATTTGAGTTACATGGGTTTTGAAAACAAAAAAACACCTTTAGTGCTCTAATGTGTAAATTCTTTCAGGGACACCCTGTATTTGAGGAAATGTCTTCCTCTCTTAGTAGGCCCAATATTCCTAGCCACATGTAACCAGAAATAAAACATGTGCACATATTTTCCACAATAGGATTTTAATGACAAATGTATTCTAGCAGGGTGCCAGGGAACAACAGGAGGCCCCCAGTCCATCCCACCCGAGCAGGAAGAGGACCCCCAGCCGAGCGGATCCAGCGTCACTGTCACCTGCCCCCCTTCTCCACCGCCTGCCCCTGTCGCCGGGTCCACAGGCCGGGTGCTGACGCGCGCGGTCCTTGAGTCGCAGGGGGAAATTTTAAAGGGGATAGAGGCGATTAACGACAACCTCGAGGGAATCCGCGAGGAATTGAAGGAACTGAATAACACATTAAAAGAATATCTTAAAAAAATGAATGGTGTCCCGTGTCCCGTCTGTCCTTACCTTTTCACATTGTGGCTATTAAGCGCTGCCGGGTTTGTACGCCATGTCGCTGTGGCACCTCGTTGTGAGGCCCAGGGTCTGGGTCCTCCGGCAGGTCTCGCTCCATTATTGGCACGCCGTGCCGCTGTGCCACATTGTGTAACACGCCACACACCGCGGTTGTGTCTGATTTGTACGCACTTGGAAATCGTTTCATATATTGATCTTGGTAATTATGTGATAAAGCTACCCCACGCAACATCAACTAATAATATTTCAGTCTGACACCTCGCGGCAAATGCGCGAGGAAGCTAGCTGCAATGCATAGTCCTGCATGTGAATTCTTTAATTTAATTAATTAACCAATAGTCAATGGGAATAATATCGAAATGATATTGCTGGGGTTTCTCATTTCCCGTAATTACAATATGGAAGGGATGGTTGATGGATCTGTTGGCATTTACCCAACAGTCTCGCATTATGTGTCTCGACAATGTCGTATGACTGACATACATTTCAATTCACGCATCCGATGTTCCGATGCATTTTTTGGATGCCTCTTATCGCCATGTCATGACTCTTGACCGAGTAGGCCTAAATGTAGTTGCGTTGCTCTGCCTCTAAGTGTCGCCAAGTACCAAGATGCACCAGAAATGTGCGTACGTCAGCCATGAGGTTTGCGTAGAGTACCGCACTTTTCCACGCCAAGTCAATCTTTGTACATACGAATGTTTGCGCAGAAAGTGACGTACGTAGCTTTTTTTGTGCGTACGCAAGCTTTGTACATGAGGCCCCTGCTCTCAGAATACTTGTTAAGTGAGGTGACATCAATTTGCAACTATGGTGGAGAACCACCCTGGTTTATTTTTCCTCACGTTGCGCCCCCCTGAAGAACTCTGGCGCCCCCTAGGGGAGGCGCGCCCCACACTTTGAAAAGCCCTGCAGTAAACCATTCAAGGGAAAAAACCGCCTTCCATGATTAAATGAACAGAAACACAGGCATGACGTAATGATGGGCGCGTAAAAGTGCAGTGCGCACGCGCAGAATCCCCATCACGCCTGGGCGGCCTGCCGGATGTCCGTGTTGTTTCTTCCTGACCGGAAGGAAGTGTGTGAAAGTCAGTGATCACCTCACACTCTGAGATACAGGAAGCGACTCAAATAGAAACCCATTTGCTTTTATATATTTTACTCGCATCAAACTAAATCTTTGGATCTCTAAGCCGAGTTCACTAGCTGTCAAAGCTAAGCGTTAGCGCAACCTGAGGTGAAGTTAGAGGAGTTCAGCGGTTGCTAGCAAACATAACTAGCTGTCACTCAGCACCCAGGCTACATGCTTAAAACCAACAGTCCCGTTCCGGACTAAGTTAAATAATAAACAATGCTAACTAGGTAAGTTAATGACTAACTTACCTACAGAGCAGAACGATAAATAAGGCCGGAAGTAGAACTACAGTAAGCACTCCGTGTTGTCAGGTACTTCGTTCTCACATTCTGACCCAGTCGGTCCCGCCCCTGCTGCGCGCTGACTGGTTGGTGGTTAAACGTGAGCACCGTTTGTCCAATTACACTTCCTGTTGCTTTTGACTGTTGGCCAATCGTGATGCAGCTGAGTCCATTGAGCGGAATCGTAATGCCGGAAGTATCAATAGCAAAAGTTTTCCCCAGATCGGATGAGTGCTGTGTCCCTGCAAACCTAATTTTTGATTATTTATTAGAATTAAATTTTTTTAAACGAATCCTGCTGTGTCATTTTAAATAAATAAAAAAAATGAAAACTGCCGGCGGCACGGTGGTGTAGTGGTTAGCGCTGTCGCCTCACAGCAAGAAGGTCCTGGGTTCGAGCCCCGGGGCCGGCGAGGGCCTTTCTGTGTGGAGTTTGCATGTTCTCCCCGTGTCCGCGTGGGTTTCCTCCGGGTGCTCCGGTTTCCCCCACAGTCCAAAGACATGCAGGTTAGGTTAACTGGTGACTCTAAATTGAGCGTAGGTGTGAATGTGAGTGTGAATGGTTGTCTGTGTCTATGTGTCAGCCCTGTGATGACCTGGCGACTTGTCCAGGGTGAACCCCGCCTTTCGCCCATAGTCAGCTGGGATAGGCTCCAGCTTGCCTGCGACCCTGTAGAAGGATAAAGCGGCTAGAGATAATGAGATGAGATGAAAACTGCCACCTTACTGTGGTGGAGGGGTTTGTGTGCTTGAATGATCCTAGGAGCTATGTTGTCGGGGGCATTACACCCCTGTTAGGGACTCCCAAGGCAGACAGGTCCTAGGTGACAGGCCAGACCAAGAGCAGTTCACCAAAACCCTTATGGAGAATCGATCAAGGACCGTGACGTCGCCCGGCATGGCGCAGCCGGGGCCCCACCCTGGAGCCAGGCCCGGGGTTGGGGCTCGTATGCAAGCCCTTGGTGGCCAGGCCTTTGCCCACGGGGCCCGACCGGGCTCAGCCTGAAGCAGTGACATGGGCCTGACCTCCTGTGGGTTCACCACCCACAGAGGTAGCCGTAGGGGGCCGGTGCAGTGTGGATTGGGCGGCAGTCGAAGGCAGGGACCTCGACAACCTGATCCCCGAACACAGCGGCTAGCTGTTGGGACATGGAATGTCACTTCATTGGGGGGGAAAGAGCCTGAGCTTGTGCGGGAGGTTGAGAGGTACCGGCTAGAGATAGTCGGGCTCACCTCCATGCACAGCTTGGGCTCTGGAACCCAGCTCCTCGAGAGGGGCTGGACTCTCCACTTCTCTGGAGTCGCCCATGGTGAGTAGCGGTGGGCTGGTGTGGGGTTGCTTATAGCTCCCCAGCTCAGTCGCCATGTGTTGGAGTTTACCCCAGTGAACGAGAGGGTCGCCTCTCTGTGCCTTCGGATCGGGGAGAGGGCTCTTGCTGTTGTTTGTGCCTATGGGTCGAATAGCAGTATAGAGTATCCAGCCTTCTTGGAGTCCCTGGGAGAGGTACTGAGAGGTGCTCAGAGTGGGGACTCCATTGTTCCACTGGAGGACTTCAATGCTCACGTGGGCGATGACAGTGACACCTGGAGGGGCGTGGTTAGGAGGAACGGCCTCCCCGATCTGAACCCGAGTGGTGTTTTGTTATTGGACTTCTGTGCTAGTCACAGTTTGTCCATAACGAACACCATGTTCGAGCATAGGGGTGTCCATAAGTGCACGTGGCACCAGGACACCTTAGGTCGGAAGTCAATGATCGACTTTGTTGTTGTTTCATCTGATCTCTGGCCCTATGTCTTGGACACTCGGGTGAAGAGAGGGGCTGAGCTGTCAACTGATCACCACCTGGTGGTGAGTTGGATCTGCTGGTGGAGGAGGAAGCCAGACAGACCTGGCAGGCCCAAACGTATGGTGAGGGTCTGCTGGGAACGTCTGGCCGAGCACTCTGTCAGGGAGGTCTTTAACTCCCACCTCCGGGAGAGCTTCTCCCAGCTTCCGAGGGAGGCGGGGGACATTGAGTCTGAGTGGACCATGTTCTCTATCTCCATTGTAGACACAGCTGTTCGGGGCTGTGGCCGCAAGGTCTCCGGTGCCTGTCGTGGCGGCAATCCCCGAACCCGGTGGTGGACACCAGAAGTAAGGGATGCCGTCAAGCTGAAGAAGGAGTCCTATCGGGCCATGTTGACCTCTGGGACTCCTGAGGCAGCTGACAGGTATTGGCAGGCCAGGTGTGCCGCAGCTTGGGCAGTTGCAGAGGCAAAAACTCGGAACTGGGAGGAGTTCGGGGAGGCCATGGAGAAGGACTATCGGTCGGCCTCGAAGAAATTCTGGCAAACCATCCGGCGCCTCAGGAGGGGGAAGCAGTACTCTGCCAACACTGTTTACAGTGCGGGTGGGGAGCTGTTGACCTCGACTGGGGATATTGTCGGGCAGTGGAAGGAATACTTTGAGGATCTCCTCAATCCCACCGTCATGTCTTCCATAGAGGAGACGGAGGCTGATGACTCAGAGGTGGACTCGTCCATTACCCAAGCCGAAGTCACTGAGGTGGTTTGCAAGCTCCTCGGTGGCAGGGCACCGGGGGTGGATGAGATCCGCCCTGAGTATCTCAAGTCTCTGGATGTTGTGGGGCTGTCTTGGCTGACACGCCTCTGCAACATCACGTGGCAGTCGGGGACAGTGCCTCTGGAGTGGCAGACTGGGGTGGTGGTTCCTCTTTTTAAAGGTCCCATGGCATGGTGGTTTGTTGATGCTTTAAACGGGATCGTGGAGGTTTCCGGATGTTATATCCGCAGGCTTTCTCGAAATGAACCCTCGGCACGTAGATATAGCCTCCTGGGAGAAAGCCCCATTTCAGCGCTTTTCCCAGTGCGTCGTTTTGCTAATGAGAAGCAGGAGGCAGGGAAGGGTAGAGGGTGGGGGTGGGTCTTATCATTAATATTCATGACATGTAAATGTATTACCTCTGATTGGCTAACAGCACTGTGACGCTACCTCCAGTGGGTCAGAACAAGCGGATGTGGGTGTCTTACTATGGCGAGAGAGAAGGAACAAACCGCGAAGGGAAAAATACAGCGCACTGACGTCATTAAGGTGCGACGCAAGGAAATAAAATAAATTCAACAAATGTTTGGGTTTTTACTGAACAAACAAACAAATAAAATGAACAAGTGACTTAAAAAAAAGAATGTGGGTGTCTTTGTAAAAACTGTTTTGATTGGCTATTATAACAGAGCATGCTGCATGCTTTTTGGTTTTGTAGCGCAGAGTACCTGGCTAACTGCAGGGAACGGTTAGCTGCACAGCTAATGTAGCCATTGCAAGGCTAACGTGGCACCGATTTTAAAACACGGCAAAACATAAGCTCATAAGTTACAGTCAATTTCCAGACTAAACTCAGTTTAACAGAGCATGCTGCATGCTTTTTGGTTTTGTAGCGCAGAGTACCTGGCTAACTGCAGGAAGCGGTTAGCTGCACAGCTAATGTAGCCATTGCAAGGCTAACACACCGATTTTAAAACACAGCAAAACGACTTAACAGTTATACACTTACTTGTTCGGTGTTTGTGGCTGATGCGGCAGGGATGCTTGGTACGGACCCAGGCTTCAGTGACAGTTGATGTGCAAAACCTGCCCTGTACTGTCCCAAGTTGTGGAAACATTCATCAGGAAAATGCTTCCGACAAACATACACCGTCTTAGGTAGACTCGACGGCGTATTATTGGAGTAAATAAAATTAAGCCACTGCGTCTTCAGGGGCTCTCCCGTCGGCAGTAAAAACAGACTCCTTTCTGTGTTGTCACATCCATGTACAGCGCAACTTCCATGTTTGGTGGCAACTTTTGAGCTGGGCGGGCAATCCATACAGTGGGTGGGAATCCAGAGGGGGGGCGTGGGGATCATCTCCCTTGCTGATGTCGGCAAGGGAAGAGCTTCTCAACGCGCCGTTTTGACGCGCCATTCTCAAATATTGGGCATAGTTTGGTTTACACATTATGAAATTTCTAGCCACTGGGGTGACTTAAGAAGGTCAGAGGAACTCATTTTAACGTTAAAAAACCTCAGAAAGTGAAAATTTCATGCCATGGGACCTTTAAGAAAGGGGACCGGAGAGTGTGCTCCAATTATAGGGGAATCACACTTCTCAGCCTCCCAGGGAAGGTTTACTCCAGGGTACTGGAGAGGAGAATTCGACCAATAGTCGAACCTCGGATCCAGGAGGAACAATGCGGTTTTTGTCCTGGTCGCGGAACACTGGACCAGCTCTACACCCTTCATAGGTGCTCGAGGGTTCATGGGAGTTTGCCCAACCAGTCCACATGTGCTTTGTGGATCTGGAGAAGGCATTCGACCGTGTCCCTCATGGTATTCTGTGGGGGGTGCTTCGGGAGTATGGGGTTCGGGGCTCTTTGCTAAGGGCTGTCCGGTCCCTGTACGAATGGAACAGGAGTCTGGTTCACATTGCCGGCAGTAAGTCAGACCTGTTCCCAGTGCATGTTGGACTCCGGCAGGGCTGCCCTTTGTCACCGGTTCTGTTCATAATTTTTATGGACAGAATTTCTAGGCGCAGCCAGGGGCCGGAAGGAATCCTGTTTGGGAACCACAGGATTTCATCTCTGCTTTTTGCGGATGATGTCCTGTTGGCTTCTTCAAACCAGGACCTTCAGCATGCACTGGGGCCGTTTGCAGCCGAGTGTGAAGCGGCTGGGATGAGAATCAGCACCTCCAAGTCCAAGGCCATGGTTCTCGACCGGAAAAGGGTGGCTTGCCCTCTCCAGGTTGGTGGAGAAGTCCTGCCTCAAGTGGAGGAGTTTAAGTATCTCGGGATCTTGTTCACGAGTGAGGGAAGGATAGAGTGTGAGGTCGACAGGCGGATCGGTGCAGCCTCCGCAGTGATGCAGTCGCTTTACCGGTCCGTTGTGGTGAAGAAGGAGCTGAGCCAAAAGGCGAAGCTCTCGATTTACCGGTCGATCTACGTTCCGACTCTCACCTATGGTCATAAGCTTTGGGTAATGACTGAAAGAACAAGATCATGGATACAAGCGGCCAAAATGAGTTTCCTTCGCAGGGTGGCTGGGCGCTCCCTTAGAGATAGGGTGAGAAGCACAGTCACTTGGGAGGAGCTCGGAATAGAGCCGCTGCTCCTCCACATCAAGAGGAATCAGCTGAGGTGGCTCGGGCATCTCTTTCAGATGACTCCTGGACGCCTCCCTGGGGAGGTGTTCCAGGCATGTCCCCCCGAGAGGAGGCCCCAGGGGAGACCCAGGACACGCTGGAGGGACTATGTCTCTCGGCTGGCCTGGGAACACCTCGGTGTTCTTCCTGAGGAGCTGGCCGAGGTGTCTGGGGAAAGAGAAGTTTGGGCTTCCATGCTTAGACTGCTGCCTCCGCGACCCGGCCCTGGATAAACGGATGAAGATGAGATGAAAAAAATGAAAGGATTATTTATTACTCTTTGTAGCTGTCGGGGTAGAAGGTGGAGATCATCTGCGCATGCGCCAAAACATCTCATCTCATCTCATTATTTCTAGCCGCTTTATCCTTCTACAGGGTCGCAGGCAAGCTGGAGCCTATCCCAGCTGACTACGGGTGAAAGGCGGGGTTCACCCTGGACAAGTCGCCAGGTCATCACAGGGCTGACACATAGACACAGACAACCATTCACACTCACATTCACACCTACGCTCAATTTAGAGTCACCAGTTAACCTAACCTGCATGTCTTTGGACTGTGGGGGAAACCGGAGCACCCGGAGGAAACCCACGCGGACATGGGGAGAACATGCAAACTCCGCACAGAAAGGCCCTCGCCGGCCCCGGGGCTCGAACCCAGGACCTTCTTGCTGTGAGGCGACAGCGCTAACCACTACACCACCGTGCCGCCCTGCGCCAAAACATCACACGTTAAAATGAATTAGAATTAATTACATTTTTGTCTCACCTTAACTTATACTGTATGTAAGGAATATTATTTAAAATTTTGTACTCTGTAAAATGAATCTATTTTAAAATTGGCTTAATGACTAAATTTTGTATTAGTTTCTCAGCCATTTAATGCAAAATGCAACATGTACACTATATGAGCAAATGTTTGTGGACCATCGCACCCATATGTGGTTCTTCAAGTTGTGCCCACAAAGTCTGAAGCACACAGTTGTACAGAACGTCTCTGTTTGCTGTAACATTTCAGTTTCTCAGAGTCCAAACCTGCTCCAGCATGACGATGCTCCTGTACACACAGCACAGAGCTCCATGAAGACTTGGCGTGAAGAACTCGAGTGTCCTGCACAGAGCCCTGACTGAACTCAACCCCACTGAACACCTTTAGGATAATCTGGAGCCTCAACATCCCAAGATCAGTGTCTGATCTCACTAATGTTCCTGTAGCACAATGAACACACAGCCACACCCCAAAACCTAGTGGAGAGCCTTCCCAGAAGAATGGAGCTCATTATAACAGTAAAGGGGAAGCATGTAAATCTGGAATGGGATGTTCAACAAGAACATGTGGGCATGATGGTCAGGTATCAACAAACTACTGGCCTTGCACGTTGTGTTTTTTTTATCAGGAGTTTTCAAAACACTGAGTTATTGCTAAAAGAGAACTTGCTGTGGTAACTGATCTTGTTTCTAATACAGTTTCAACTTGATGGTTTTCTTTATCTTTTGATTAAATTTAACAAAATAAATCAAATATTGATTTTAATTCACAATTATGTGATGTATTTCTCACAGATTCTGATCCTGAGTACACTGGGGAATAATTATCATTTTAATGGGTAAATATTTTATACATAAATGAAACATTTTCCAAGGATCCCCAGATGTAATTTTTTTTTTTTTGTAAATAAACTTTACCTCACTGATAAGCATTTTTAGGATGGTGGACAAGAAAAGCCTAAAACACATTTACATGCTTTTCTGAATGTCAGGAAATATTATGAAACAAGGCATGTAAAGTTACATATACTTAATTTTGTATTTATTACAGCATATGCTCTACAGATTTCCTCTGGATCAGGGTCTAGCAGATTTTGCTCAACGTATTCTCAGTTCCTGACTTTCCAGACCCCCTGCAGATTGAATCTGCCATCGGTATGTTTTGTCAACGAGTGCTGCGTTGAAAATAAATTAATTTAAACAAAAGAAAAATGAGCCAGGGCAGCACGGTGGTGTAGTGGTTAGCGCTGTCGCCTCACAGCAAGAAGGTCCGGGTTCGAGCCCCGTGGCCGGCGAGGGCCTTTCTGTGCGGAGTTTGCATGTTCTCCCCGTGTCCGCGTGGGTTTCCTCCGGGTGCTCCGGTTTCCCCGGTTTCCCCCACAGTCCAAAGACATGCAGGTTAGGTTAACTGGTGACTCTAAATTGAGCGTAGGTGTGAATGTGAGTGTGAATGGTTGTCTGTGTCTATGTGCAGCCCTGTGATGACCTGGCGACTTGTCCAGGGTGAACCCCGCCTTTCACCCGTAGTCAGCTGGGATAGGATCCAGCGCGCCCGCAGAACAGGATAAAGCGGCTACAGATAATGAGATGAGAAAAATGAGCCTGATTCTTTTTCCAGTCAGCAGAAAACAGTTTTATGAATGTGACAAATTCAAACCATCACTGCATAGAATTTTTTTTTTAAATCTCTGAATCAGGCTCATGTTAAGAGGAATTTATTATTTCTACTTGTTTAATGTTTACGTGTGCACTGCATTGTTTTTCCCCCTCCACTCCTGTAATGATGGCATTGAGTGTGGTCTGAACTCCTCTCCAGTTTCCTAGACGTACATTGATTTGTCAGGTCACTTTCATTTACATTCTGACCAACATTCTAATTCACAACCATCAAAATACACCGTGTTACTGCATTGTTTTGAACTTTTACAATTACTGAATCTCATGGGGGAAAAAAAAAATCCTTACAAGGCCTTTATTTCACTTCAGCAAAACAGAAAGCATTATGTACAACCTTTTTGCTTTTCTTCTGAAAGGACATGAAGGGATCATAACACCTTGTACAGGGTTTGCAGAAGGATTTTACCTCCAAATGAATTACATTTCAAAACAGCTTCCATATAAGTGCACCAAAAATGAATCCGTTTTGTTTTTTTAAATATCATGACTGGAAAAGAAACATCTAGTTGGTCTCTACTATTCGTGCTGGCAACAGAACAAAAAACACTCCATAAAAACCCCCTCCTGAAGAACCCAGCAAAGCAAAGATACACGCACAACCTCAGCCATGAAGTGATGCATCAGTGAAAGTGAAATACAGGATAACAGGAACAGATCTGCATCATCATACAGCAGCCTTTCAACATCACTGCTCTTATTTTTCATTTTATTTATTTTCAGTGCTTCCATACATCATTTGGATTTGTAGAACTGAGCGACGCCAAGTGACAAATTTTTAAACAATGGAAAAATAAATGCAAGGATCGAAAAAAAAACTCAAGTTAAAATGTGTGCAGTTTCTACAACATACGACATCATCCTCACCTGCGCAATTCCTCAAGCAGACTTTCCAACCATGAACACGAATGTTTTAAAGTGAGACAGAACCCAAGTCCCCATCTTCAAGCTCATCTTTCTTTAATGTGAAAAAGAGCAACAAATGTGCGAGCTTACTTTTTTTTTTTTTGGGGGGGGGCGGCACCCAAAAGGAAACCATACACAAGGTCAGGAAGGATTTATGGTGCCTTCTGAAAACAAAACTAATGGTAGCTAGCTCGTTTCAGTCATCATTTGGATGAGAACTGAGAGAACGTCAGAGTAACTGAGGAGTTAGTCAATGTCCATTTCTGGCAGCTTGGCCTCTGTGGCTTCTGGAGCTAGTTGGTCTTTGTTAGGGCTGCTGGGCTGGGCCTCTGAGCCTTCCTGTCCGTTAACTGGGCCGTTCTGCTCCGGTGTCTTCTCCTCCTCCTTCGGTGGCTCAACTTTAGGTTTGGGTTTTAAGATGATGGGGTTGCAGGTGGAGAACAGCTCCTGAAGAGAACATTCAATATTTAGAAGCACAGCACAAACCTTACAAACCACAAACATTTAGCTTGGAATCGCCATGAAACGGCCTCCTTTGTCAAACAGCCGATAGCCTTCAAGATAAGCCACACCCCCATCCAATCTGACACCTGAGAGAGCCATCTGAACACACAAGAAATTAACAAAAGCCTTTTACTGATGGAGAACCCTGACGCTGTATAAAGACAGGAAACTCCTCCCTCTTCACAAACTCCAAACATATTTTTTTCCTCAAACTGAGATGGTTGGAAAAGGGAAGCGTGCAAGAAATCACACCAATAAAAACATGACAAACCATGTTCAGTGCTAACGAGCTGCTACAGCAGAGCAAGACACACCCCAAAGAGTGAGGCAGACAGGTCTAGAGAGCATCCCAAAATTTTGCATAAATATGAAGTCAAATTTCTGATAATTTTCCAAAAAGTGATGAACTATATAACTAAACAGAATATCACCAATTTTTTTTTTTTACATTTATATATGTAACCCTTATAAAAATCACTGCACTACACTCACACACTGGTTTTTACTGCATTGCATTCACACACTTTCATTCATTCACCCATAGTGGACAGTCCCCTAATGTTACATTCATGTTAGTGGTAGTTGGGATATTGGCAGATACTCCCAAGACCCCCCCATAAGGAGAACGATACTTTCTCCCCCCCCATGCTCGATCCACTGCAACACGGAGATGAGAAGAGAATTTTAGATCATACACAGACTACCACTACACGACCCTATACACTGACACAACTAAAGTTTTTGATCCTGAAGTTGTGATTTCTTTTGAAGAGTTGTTTTTGATTTGAAGAGATCCTGGTGAGTTGTAAGCTAATCAACTATACTATGTGAACACGTAACACTTATTCAGAATGCATAGGAAATGGAAAATGAACCAGTCAGGATACGTTTTTGTTTTGGTCTGCGTAATTTGACATGAAGTCGAAAGCGTCATGTTATCATGTCATGTGCATGACTGAGATAACTGGGTTAGCCATGTTAGCCGCATGGCTAGTTTTTCTGGCTGGATAAGCTAGCAGACATATTCGATAAAAATATTCAATGTAAACATCTGTTCAGTGCACACAGTTGTTGTATGTTCATGTTAGGAAGTAATGACATGGAAAATATGATATTTAGCCGAAAGTACCGATGAACTGCGTAGTTTTGTAATCTAGTCTTGCTAATCGCTTTGCACACGTGTGTGCGCAGGCTGGTTTTTCCCCACCCAGTTCGAGTGCTGTGCATCGCTGTGCTGTGGATTCCACTGCTGTCGCTGCCACATTACCCTACATCTTCCAAGGACTGGTTGGTTACCGTCAAAGGAGTGGTATGACTGGACCCTAACCCTGCCTGATCCACCCTGGTGCCCTGTGTCTGGTTGGAGTCTCATCGCATCGCTCCTGTGGAGGACGGCCCCATGTGGACAGTTGAAAGTCACACCTGGAGGACGCTCTGGACTCTTACAGTAATGCTTTTATGGCTGAGGACTACAGCTGACTTGCTAACTTTAGGACTGCAGTTGTCATGAACAGTTTTGCACTCAAGTTTCCATCAATAAAGAGTTTATAACATCAACGAAACTGACTTCATGTTAAAACTGTTAATGTTATAGTCATGAAGTCTGTTGTTGCCCAAATGAGGATGGGTTCCCTTTTGAGTCTGGTTCCTCTCGAGGTTTCTTCCTCATGTCGTCTGAGGGAGTTTTTCCTTGCCACCGTCGCCACAGGCTTCATCATCGGGGATAGATTAGGGATAAAATTAGCTCATGTTTTAGGTCGTTCAAATTCTGTAAAGCTGCTTTGCGACAATGTTTATTGTTAAAAACGCGATACAAATAAACTTGACTTGACTGGAACATTGTGAACGTTCAAATAGGAACAACTTTTTTTTTTTTTTTTTTTTTTTTTACACGTGCATTTTTTCAACTGAACCCTTTTAACACATTTTTCCATTTGAGATCTCAATTTTTAAGGCCTTACACATTTTTTTTTCTTTTTACTTTTTGGGTTGTTGGATCCAACATAGGGTTATTGGCTTAATGATCTACATTGATATTTCATATTTTAGGCCTACTATGTCTGTTCTATGCAGTTGTGCAGACTTTCCTTGATCTGCATTGGTATTTCATATTATTGCTGCACTTGTCTATAGTTAAGAACGAACTTACATAATCTGCATTGGTATTTCATATTATAGTGAACCCATTCTATATGGTTCAAGAGAACTAATGATCTGCATTAATATTTCATATTACACATTACCTGTTTAAAGGATAGTATTGAAGGTACATAATACACACAGTTGATGATGAGCATGATTTCAGTTTAGTTTTACATCACACAACACTCATTTTTATTTTGTTTTATACACACTGAATTGACATGCATTGACTTGCATCATATTTTCTATAATACAGAACCCTTTTCCTAGAACCTGACTGGTGTATGTGCTATTGTGGGTTGGAACAGCTTAATACAGTAATAAGTATTCACTACCGCAGTCCTCCTGTATGAACCTAAGGATAAGACAAGCAGACCTGATTTATTAAAAGGATTTATGAGATACCACAGCCTACCTAGGTAGGCAGGGTTACATATACATTTTTTTTTTCTCCAGATATCATGCCATATTGGTGTCAAAGCTCCGAAACACTGATTTTGATTTCAGGTGAACACTAACAGTATAAAACAGGAAAATAATGTAAACATCAGTACCTTGGTTTTGGCTTGAATCTCAGAGGCTTTAATAACAGGCTCAACCATCAGACTCTGTTTGCTCTGTTCATTCATTTTGCTGTTCATCCAGTTCATGGCCTCGATCACCTGCTTTTCCACCTTCATCACCTCCAACTCGTCCAGATGCTCGTACTGCTCATCCTAACATTAAAAACACAACTGGAGCGAAAATGCACAAATAATGCTTCCTATTTTTCATGTCTTAGAGGTCATTTCGCAGTTACTTAAGAATTTGCGCCGGCTGTAAACCAGCTGTAATTCTTTATATTAGCTGATAAAATTCTGCCGTACCAAGCATTAGAAGAATTTTTTTTTATTCTAACTGACTCTCTAAAGAATATGGGTGAAGTACACCACTGCAGCTCCTCATGAGTTCATGCTTAATAGAATTGTGGATTTAAACAGTAATTAAACTGAAGTGTTTTATATAGAGCTGCTCATTACTCCTGAACACAAATGTTTTTGGTGAGAATTTGCTCAGTTAATAAATGATGCACATGGCCACTAGAAAGGGTTCTGCACCATAAACTCAGCCCCATTCCGCTAAATAAGTGCGTACCTTTGCTTTGTACGCTTCTAAAATCTTCATGTACTTTTGGATTTGCTTCCCGAGCTCCTCGAAGGCTTTTGGTCTCTCTTCCGCCTCCATCGCTCGTTCCTGAACGGGCTGTCCGAGTTTCTGTGTGTGTGTGTGTGGGGAGGGACAGATGTGTTTATTTCTGGTATATAAAGAACAGTTTCTATTTTAATCCAGTGAAAAAACCACTCGTATTTACCTTCAGCTCTGCCAGTTTATCAATGTACACCTGCTTTTGTTGGTCTTCTCCTTCTTCATACAGCCAGTTTTCTGTGTCTTCAAGTTTTAGACTAAAAGCATCTCGATCCTGAAAGATTGCATCAGCACGGGTGACAGACACAGGTAAGATATTATAAACTACATCATGGCATTACAAACCAATAATAAATTGTATGATTTACAGACGTACTGCCTCACTGATGAACTTCTCCAGGACACCATGCAGTTTGTCCCTCATCTCATACACATACTCCTCAACCCCATTCTTCGCATCATTCCTCTCCTTCTCCAGTTTGTCCTGCATGATCATCTTCCCCTGATGACACAAATGACACCAAACATAAAGAGGGGACACGTTTTCCAAAAAGCAGGAGCTGAACGATGGGCCGTTAGCGCAGTGTGATGTCCTGTCTGAATATACTAGACCTTTCTATATGGCTCAAGCTGGAATTGCACTGAAATGTACATTTACAGCACCTATACTTTAAGATCACCTCAAGATTTACATTCTGGAAATTAGAAAGTGGATTTCTTTAAATCTCAAAAATAACCTTATTCTATCAAACACAGTTCAGTTTTATAAGGTCTTATCCGTGTTTAGTAAGAAACAAATCTTTTGGTCTCATTAAAATGGTAAACAACGCGATGGAGTAAGACATTCTGAGCTGATTATTTACTCTCCCAGGTATCTGAAGGTCCACAAGATCTGTTCTGTTTTTATCCTGGTCTTTATCAGTGACTTTAATTAAAGCTCATTTTAAAGTTTAAAAAAATAACAGGAGAATTAAATAAACCCCAGTGATTACATGGTTAACTCCTGCAATGCCAGACAGAACTTTATAATATCAAGGTGAAGATTATAACTGCTTCTGGGGAAAATAAAATACATTTTTTTCACGGTCCGGTTTCCATCAAATCCTGCGCTCTGATTGGCTGCCGAGTGGGTCTGTATCCTACGATACGGACCTCTGGGGACTCGCTCGGTCACAACATACATAGTAGCAATTTTTGTCAACATTTATTTTCGCATTTCTCAGGAGAACAGCATTAATTTTACAGCATGGATAGCGATAACGACAGTGTTCACAGCGAAAGCACGTTTTACTACCCTGAGGAAGAAGAAAAAACATTTCAGGAGAAAGCTAAAAACCTGTAACTGTTGCTAACGCCAAGCAAAAACATGGCTGAATCCTGAATGACTCAATTTTGTATAAATAGGGGACTACATAGGCAGCAAAATAGTTTTTTTTTTTTCTGCCATGGAAGTGCACTTGTATACCAAGGAGGAAGACATTTGCATTACAGCCGTGAATGAGGATTCAAAATGGCAGCTTGCCTCGGCTCAGTTTTGCCTTTCGGGCGCTCTCGTTTTCTGTTAGAATTTGGTAAAGAAAAAAAATAAAATATATTATTTACCAGCTTAAGGTCGGTCCGTATGGTGAAATACCGTAACCTCGGCTTTAAATACTGACCTCAGCCCAGAGGGCCTCGCTCAGTACTTTCAAGACCTCGGTCACGGTATTTCACCATATGGACCTCCCAGCTGGTAAATAACATATGTTTAACACTACCATCAGTGCCACTGGCTTTGATTCCATACAACATTGTTACACACATTACAGAGATTACTCCAGAAACTGTCCTTAAAGCTGAGATAATACTAAGATCTGTATTTTTTTTTCCAGACGTGACATGATTAGTGACCCTATGAGGTAAGCCCTCTGAGGTGTTTGTGGATTAACCTGCATTACCTCATTCTCCATAAACAGATTGAGAAGCTCGTTAGTAAGCTGCCAGTGCAGGCTGTTCTCAATCGGCAGGTCTACAGTCTTCGTTTTCACTTTAAGTTTCTTGGCTTGGGGAGGCTGGTCGTTCTTCTTTTCCTGTTTGTTTTCCTCAGTCTAAAAAAAAAAAAAGTGTCAAACAAAATTTGCATTTCAATAACGCTGCAAATTCTTCTCTACAAACCACATGAACATAATGGCAGACACGTCAAGTGTGCTATTGAAACTACTCATTCATGGTTTAAAATGTTTAAATTAAAAACCCAGAGAAAATGGCTGACATTTAAAAATTTTGCCTTTTAACAGAGCTCTTGAAACTAAGTGGTTTTTGAATTTACATTAAGTTAAAACTGCTTCTCTTTTGAAGGTCAAATATTTCAAGAGATGCTCATGACATACAGAAGGAATGAAACACGGTTCATATACTCGAGGATAAGGGTCATGACCCCCCCGTACAAGGCCTTTCCCAGAGTAGTGAGCACTGCATGGACTTGAACAGGTGATGTTCGTTTTGCTTCCTGCTCCTGTCTCAACCTGTCATTTGTTATGTACTGAGGCAAGTTGCTAGGTCACTGGTACCAAAAGACAACCATGGACATGTCTATGTTTACTCAAACACAAGGAATCCAATTCAAGTATAAAACCTCAGAGAAAACAAAGGAGGGAAAAAGCAAAAGGCAACTGAGAGAAGATTAACTGCATGACTACACAGGGTTAATGAGTAGCACCCAGGAATCGGGTTCTCGCATTAGGGAGACAGAACCAGGAAGTAAAACTAACGGATCCATGTAGTGCTCAGTACGCTGCAGTGAGCTGTGGGAGATTAGAAGCAGTATGCAAGTCCATCAATGTATGTTAGACCCTTTTAGTTACCTCCATGTCCTCAGTGTCCGATTTCTTATCTACGTTCTCTTTCGGCCCGTCACCCTGGGGCTTCTGCTCGTCTTGGTCCACCTGCATCTTGTTCTTTACCAAGCAAAAAAGGATGCATTACATTAATAATGCAACATCTACAGAAATTAAGTACAATAATCAGTCCAGGCTCCACACTGATGCAGCAGAAGACAGGCCTTTCAGCCTGCTTTACTTGCTCAGCTGTGTTTAGACATGCTACGGTTCCTCGTTTTGTAGAGCACATATTTCTGTGGTGAGTTATCCAGCATTCAGTGAAGTGCATTATAAACCTTTAGTTAATGAGAGGGCATTACCTCTTCCTCTCTGGCAGCAGGGTCCGTCTCCATGGGCTCTTCTCCCTCTGCAGTCTTCACCACTTCCACCAGGGAGGCACTGGACACACTGAACACACCATGCACGTTCACACGCACCTTCACCTTCACTTTAGAACACTCGCCTGACGCCTGAGGCAACACCTTCTGGATAGTGAACTTACCTGAAAAGAGTGAAGTGATTTAGTGTTGCAACAGTTTACAAAAATGATTGATTTTTGTGATTCATGTTATGAAGAGCATTGTGGTGCTACATCACTTCATTTAGACTAAAATTTGACGGAGCACAGTGCAACTGATTTTAAAGCATGGGAAGTCTTTACATTACACCATGTTTTTGGCCTCACATGAGTAATATTTCAATTTGTAGTCACTGTGAGAAACACAATGCAGAATCAATGTTCCACTGTCTATTATTTTGAGCTGAAATGTCCCATTTTATACAGTGTTCTCACTGTATCACAAATTTATGGTCATACCCATCCAGCTTTCCTTCCTCATCAGAAATCATCTTGTGCCACTTTAGAGAAAGTCAATACTACATATGATGACTCAAGTGTAAGAAAACCTCCATCTCAGACTAATTCCTTTTCAACCCATTATGATGAAGTATGTGTATTATGCAATAGAATTTCTTAGCATATACCATGTACATTTTTAACATTTGTTGCGAGTCATCAATCTCCATCCTGCTTTATTGATTCCAGGCATTGAAAACTAATCAAAATCAACCCTGAAGCTCTGCGTCAATTCCACATGCTGAAAATGATTCTCAGTCTCTCTCTCTCACACACACACACACACACACACACAAATTTAGCATCATTAGATGTTTATTTTCAACATGTCTGAAGAAATCAAGGCTCAAAATGAAGGTAAGAATATAAAGTGTGTAACTGGTGATAAGTGTACAGAACAGTGACACTGCATTAGTTTGTGTTTCACTTGGTCAAAAGAAACAAACTATCACAGCATGAGAATATTATCTGATAAAGATCAGTAGTAATTAGGGCTGTAACGATACACCCAACTCACGATTCGAATCACGATTTTTGACCCACAATTCGATACGCCCACGATTTTTTTAAAAATGTTTTTTTAAAAGTAGTAAATTTGACTTAACATTTACTTACATTAACTATTTAATGACAAATAATTCAGACCACTGCAGAGAATGAGTAATATGTATGCAAAAATGAACAAATGTATATCCAAAGATTGTTTTATTTCTCAAAATAATACTGTTGAGCCGGAAGCTCTGTTTTTTTTGGTTCTGAAAAAGTCATTTTTCCAAATCGTGTAAATCCGTTAAGATTTTTTTGGGGGGGTGGCTCTCTCACTGTCTCACTCTCATAGGGCCAATGATTTTCTGTGATCGCGGAAAACAGATGGAAATTACGGAATTTTTATGGTGAAACATTGCTCGCATGTCAAAATGTAACTGCCGCAGAAGGCTTCCGCCCAAGCAGACATACCTTCAGTGTTGCCAGATATTGCTAACGTTTTCCACCCCAAAATATGTTCAAAACCAGCCAAAAAGCACCTAAACCTGCCCAATCTGGCAACACTGCATGCCTTTCTGGTCAAGTGATTGTGATTGGCTTGTGGCACACCTAGCCAGCCAATGAGCTGCTTGTTTACAGATTTGCTCCCCACGTCGCAACCAGAATGGCGACCGCTTAAAAGAAATGAATGCTCTGCCAGTGGCAAGTGTGGACGTTGCGTGACTCGCAGAAGATTGTCGCAGGTCAGCGAAAAAACGACTTACTAATATATATAAAAATAAAATAAAATATAAAAAATAAAAAATAAAAGTAATTTAAGTAAGTTTAAAATGTAATTTAAATAAAAAAGTATTCATAAGTTGAAGTTCGGAAGCGCCTCAGTTTTTGGGCTGAGGAGAAGTTTGAAAGGGTGTACCGTGATTCTGCCTTCTTGTATCGCGATACGGATCGTGGCTCTGCGTATCGCGATTTCGATACGCATATCGTTACAGCCCTAGTAGTAATGTATTGCAGTTAATTTAACAC
This sequence comes from Neoarius graeffei, assembly GCF_027579695.1. Taxonomy (NCBI): domain Eukaryota; kingdom Metazoa; phylum Chordata; class Actinopteri; order Siluriformes; family Ariidae; genus Neoarius; species Neoarius graeffei. The sequence continues at coordinate 82,309,768 of NC_083580.1, forward strand.
GAGTTAGGAGTTCTGTAGTAGTGGTAGTTGATGCTGGAACTCGAGAGATTACGCAATTACAGCGATAAATCATTAGAGGCCCTAAAGTAGGCAGATCAGGTGAAAATTCAAATTCAGTCCAAAATTGCTTGAAAGTGCTCTCACTGAATTGAGAATTGAATGGAGAACGTACTTTTTTTTTTTTTTACAGAATTAAGATGTTTATCCATTCTTGAGATATTACAAATCAGACTGAAAAAAAATGGCTTAATTTTTAGAAAACTAAACTTTTCTATTTTCCCAAGATATTTACATGGAAATTGGCAGGCACATGGCTGCACACTGAATACAAAGTTTAAAAAATTAACAAAAAATTGTACAAATTACTATTTAATTAGCAGGCGGCACGGTGGTGTAGTGGTTAGTGCTGTCGCCTCACAGCAAGAAGGTCCTGGGTTCGAGCCCTGTGGCCGGCGAGGGCCTTTCTGTGCGGAGTTTGCATGTTCTCCCCGTGTCCGCGTGGGTTTCCTCCGGGTGCTCCGGTTTCCCCCACAGTCCAAAGACATGCAGGTTAGGTTAACTGGTGACTCTAAATTGAGCGTAGGTGTGAATGTGAGTGTGAATGGTTGTCTGTGTCTATGTGTCAGCCCTGTGATGACCTGGCGACTTGTCCAGGGTGAACCCCGCCTTTCACCCGTAGTCAGCTGGGATAGGATCCAGCTTGCCTGCGACCCTGTAGAACAGGATAAAGCGGCTACAGATAAGGAGATGAGACTATTTAATTAGCATCAGGTTATACTAATTGGATAAAAACTTTAAATTGGTACACTAAAAAAAGTAATAAATTATTTCTAATCCCCTCTTTGTGCTCTGTAGGCCTTTGTATTGCTCAGTTGGGCCTACTAGTGTTTATATTAAAAGAGTATAAATTATTATTTTGATTAATATTCACAGCTTTCAAGGCGAACCTGGGGGGGGGGTTCCACATCCAATAAACAATTCACATTAACTGAACTTGACACTCATGTTCTGACTTCTGGATTTAAAAAAAATATATATATATATATTCTGACCACTACATTTTTCATCAAAACAACTGCAGTTATATTCTAAAATAGTTATTTACATGAATCAGTTTGATTTATTAAAAAAAAAAGTGGGTAAAGCTATGAAAACTCTTAAGTCTCCTGTGAATCATAACATCAACACTAGCAGAGGGAAAATTTTTGCTGAATCCTTCATCAGAAACAGAGAGCGAGAGAACATCCCTTGAAAAGTGATCTGATTGATATTCATGAGTAATCCAGTGGGAAACCGATCAGGAGAGACACTGACTGCTTTCCCGTGACTCAAAAAGCACCGACAGTTTCCCAACGTCACGCGAGCAGTTTCTTTACTCTGTTGTACCGACTTCAACCTGTCATTACTCCCAAAGTACTGAACAGATCTTAACCAGATACATTTCTTTGGAAAGCAGAGATAAGCTTTTTAATGAGAGTATTCACGATAGAAAATATTCAAGAGTTAAGTAATGACAGATTTGGAAATTTAATGAGTGCCTGCATGCCCAATTTTCACAGCACGGCCAACGAGCGTCTGATATGCCTACCTAAAGGGAATAAACTTCTTGAATGACCACCCGATGATTAGGACATTCTCAGGATGGTTTGATAAAACAGTGAACTTGTACAACTACCCCATCTAGCTGTAAAAGTGTCCTTTTCTAACAAGGGGGAGAGAAACACATTTGATCATACCAATGGTGGGATCAGGATATGGCAGCTCCTTCAGGTTGTTGTAGTAGGCCTCCAGGGAGAAAGGCTCCTTGCGGTAGAAGGTTAACACTTTAGAGAAAGGTGCAGGATGGTTTTTAGGGAATACCTCGCAATCACTGCAAGGAAAGATAGAAAAAAGGGAAAGAGAAATCAGTCTACGCATTTAATTTACATTACTTTATTTTCCAAGAACTAGGACCATCAATAATGTATAAACAACCTTAAGCCTTCCTCAGCTGCTGAATTCCATTTCAGGGAAATGGGATACGGAACCACATCCGTGATGGAAAACTCTCGCACTTTGAAGGCAGGAGACAGGATTGCGCACTAAGCGAGGAAAATAAAAACATTAGAACATGCTTACTTCATCACCAAGAAAACACTCGAGGTTGCTAATACTAATCCACAGGACAAGAAGCAGCTACACAAACATCATCCCAAGAGGTGTTGGCTGAACAAGAACAGCAACGATTAGATTCACTCCGAATTCACTCTTCACGCATAAAGAAATTTCATCCAGTTCAATCACCTCGTACAAAAATTTAGAATAATGGGTGCCAGAATTATTGGTACTCTTTATGAAAATATAAAAATAGCAACAGGTGCTGAAAGCAATGTGTTTAAACATGCAGGGATATGGCATTTTCAAACACATTCATAGTTTAAGTATAATTTTTTTTTTCTACAAAACAGTTTCAAAATTTCTTTTGTAGGATGCTCTGAGGAAAGATTTCGCTCTTATAAAGCTTCCAAGCAGCTTGTTACAAAAGTGGCATGTAACAGCCGATTTTAAAGCTTGACCTTTACATAATCGAAATGTTGTAGTTGAAAAACTGATCTCTGAACTGTTTCAGATGTACAACACTGCAAACAAATGTCACCAACTGTATCACTCCATACTTACTCATACAGTATGGTTATTGTGTTTAATGCGACATACGACTTGAAAGCACAAATTCTTTAACATAATTATAAAAACTTTAGCTGTATCACTATTCATGATGAAAAATAATCGGTTCCATCGTAAAATTCCCAACAGTTTTACAATGGTGCTCGAAAGTTTGTGAACCCTTTAGAATTTTCTGTTTCTGCATAAATGACCTAAAACATCATCAGATTTTCACACAAGTCCTAAAAGTAGATAAAGAGAGCCCAGTTAAACAAATGAGACAAAAATATTATACTCCGTCATTTATTTATTGAGGAAAATGATCCAATATTACATATCTGAGAGTGGCAAAAGTATGTGAACCTTTGCTTTCAGTATCTGGTGTGACCCCCTTGTGCAGCAATAACTGCAACTAAACGTTTGCGGTAACTGTTGATCAGTCCTGCACACCGGCTTGGAGGAATTTTAGCCCGTTCCTCCGTACAGAACAGCTTCAACTCTGGGGTGTTGGTGGGTTTCCTCACATGAACTGCTCGCTTCAGGTCCTTCCACAACATTTCCATTGGATTAAGGTCAGGACTTTGACTTGGCCATTCCAAAACATTCACTTCATTCTTCTTTAACCATTCTTTGGTTTAACGACTTGTGTGCTTAGGGTCGTTGTCTTGCTGCATGACCCACCTTCTCTTGAGATTCAGTTCATGGACAGATGTCCTGACATTTTCCTTTAGAATTCGCTGGTATAATTCAGAATTCATTGTTCCATCAATGATGGCAAGCCGTCCTGGCCCAGATGCAGCAAAACAGGCCCAAACCATGATACTACCACCACCATGTTTCACAGATGGGATAAGGTTCTTATGCTGGAATGCAGTGTTTTCCTTTCTCCAAACATAACGCTTCTCATTTAAACCAAAATGTTCCATTTTGGTTTCATCCGTCCACAAAACATTTTTCCAATAACCTTCTGGCTTGTCCACATGATCTTTAGCAAACTGCAGACGAGCAGCAATGTTCTTTTTGGAGAGCAGTGGTTTTCTCCTTGCGACCCTGCCATGCACACCATTGTTGTTCAGTGTTCTCCTGATGGTGGACTCATCAACATTAGCCAGTGTGAGAGAGGCCTTCAGTTGCTTAGAAGTTACCCTGGGGTCCTTTGTGACCTCGCTGACTATTACACGCCTTGCTCTTGGAGTGATCTTTGCTGGTCGACCACTCCTGGGGAGGGTAACAATGGTCTTGAATTTCTTCCATTTGTACACAATCTGTCTGACTGTGGATTGGTGGAGTCCAAACTCTTTAGAGATGGTTTTGTAACCTTTTCCAGCCTGATGAGCATCAACAACACTTTTTCTGAGGTCCTCAGAAATCTCCTCCGTTCGTGTCATGATACACTTCCACAAACGTGTTGTGAAGATCAGACTTTGATAGATCCCTGTTCTTTAAATAAAACAGGGTGCCCACTCTCACCTGATTGTCATCCCATTGATTGAAAACACCTGACTCTAATTTCACCTTCAAATTAACTGCTAATCCTAGAGCTTCACATACTTTTGCCACTCACAGATATGTAATATTGGATCATTTTCCTCAATAAATAAATGAGCAAGTATAATATTTTTGTCCCATTTGTTTAACTGGGTTCTCTTTATCTACTTTTAGGACTTGTGTGAAAATCTGATGATGTTTTAGGTCATATTTATGCAGAAATATAGAAAATTCTACAGGGTTCACAAACTTTCAAGCACCACTGTAGTTCGTATAACCATTTCCAATTTTAATTATTATTATTGGCGGCACGGTGGTGTAGTGGTTAGCGCTGTCGCCTCACAGCAAGAAGGTCCGGGTTCGAGCCCCGTGGCCGGCGAGGGCCTTTCTGTGCGGAGTTTGCATGTTCTCCCCGTGTCCGCGTGGGTTTCCTCCGGGTGCTCCGGTTTCCCCCACAGTCCAAAGACATGCAGGTTAGGTTAACTGGTGACTCTAAATTGACCGTAGGTGTGAATGTGAGTGTGAATGGTTGTCTGTGTCTATGTGTCAGCCCTGTGATGACCTGGCGACTTGTCCAGGGTGTACCCCGCCTTTCGCCCGTAGTCAGCTGGGATAGGATCCAGCTTGCCTGCGACCCTGTAGAAGGATAAAGCGGCTAGAGATAATGAGATGAGATGAGATTATTATTATTATTATTAAACACAGCTGATTACTGAGGCTCAAGTTAAATATTGTCCAGCATCAACCAAAGTTAGCAACAGTCTTCAAAGTTGCTCTTTCTTCATGGACATTTTAAATCCATCACATGTACGCATGTGGTGTGGAAGGAACATGTCACACATGGAGCTCGTTAGTGGAAAGCACTGAACCTGGAGTAAATTATCTGGATTTCATATACAAGCCTGGATTTTATGAGCACATTTTAGGGAATACCTCTGAATATTAATTTAACTAGAGGTCTAGTTTCTTGCACTTGGCCAAGGGGGGGATGTGTCCCTGTTAGAGCTGTACAATAGCAGTTGTGTCATCCCTGTACCTGTATGGTTTGTGTGCTATGTATTCTTTTAAAATATAATCGTCTTCTTGCCTGATTAAAAACTTCAAGATTTTTTTTTTCAGATTAAGAATTTTGTCCAGAACAGTTCTTCATCTTTTCAATAATAATTGATTTATGATTGTTGCATAGATTCTTTTTTTTGTCCATCACTAAATGACATCCCACACAAGGTTTCCATGATGTACATCCTTAAATTAAATTCAGTTGAGTACAAGTACTGATCATTCCGTTTAAAGGAGTGATTGTGCCACTCAGGGAATGATGCATTAGGAATTATGAGCCAGTATTTATCAGGGGACTGATGATTTGTGTCACAGACCTGCAGTGCGCAGCCTCTGGCCACTGCCTCGTCCGCATTTAGTGTTGTGCTCAGCTCCTTCCCAAATAATTTGCTGACTCGCTCTTTGATGGCAGGGATCCGAGAGGCACCACCTATAATCTCCACTGCGTAAATGTCCTCTTTCTTTAGCTCTGGAGAAGAGCAAAGGACAAAAATCTGGTGTCAGGTTCAGGATTTAAAATAAACTATGAGAGCAGAGGAAGTGAGGTTTTACTCACTGGCTTGTTCGAGCACGCTGCGCAGGGGTCCCTCCACTTTAGCCAGCAGCGCCGCACACATCTCCTCAAACTCGCCTCTGGAACAACAGAGTCATGGAGTTATTTTTAGCTGCAGCTTTCACACCAAAGCAGCCGCTTACAACATGCTGCACATGCGAGGATGAATATAAACATAACCCCCCCCCCAGGATCGAGTCAGAGCCTGATTTAGCCCACATAGCTTGCTAAATTCAAGGTTGCTAGGAAACTAACCTGTTGAGTTTGCTACTAACGTCGATGTCATTCATGAAGCATTCGATGTTGAGAGGCAGGTCAGAGGAGTTGGCACTCATGAGCTTTTTCAGCTTTTCACACTCCTGGTAGAGACGCACCAGAGCACGAGGCTTCGAGCGAACATCTAGTTTGTACTTCTTGGCAAACTCGTTGCAGAAATACTGAACAAGTATCTCATCAAAGTCTTTACCACCCAGCTCACTGTCAAACGCAGAGGCCAGGACCTGGAGCAAAAATCAAGGCGAACCATTTTAAAACCAAATCACACATAAGAACCACAATATAAAGGTTATTCATTTATTACATAAATAAAAACAATATTTCTCAGGGAGACAATTCCAAAATGGACATTATGAACTTTATGAACCTCAAGCCTTGGCAATTTGGTTTCTCCTTTTTATTTATCATCATATTTGTACATCCATAGTTAATAAATATTTTGCCATATTTGTTTTCATTTTCTTTACTTCTCTCATCCTGCTCAGTCAGGGTCACAAAGCGCTACTGAGGAACGAGCGGAGGTGGACAGATGGACTGAGCAATTTGTCCATTTTTATTGCTAAACTCCTACACTCCTGTAGCGTGTTAGAAAATCTTATGTACACTCTTGTGGCTGGTTTGAATTTGACTTGGAGTAACACTTAAGCAGGAAGAGTAGTGCAACAAACCTGCTTCACAGTTAGTGATGTTTGTAATATTAATTTGTAAAAGCAAAAGGAGAGAGAAGACCGACATGGTCCAACATCTCCTTACCTTTAATTTCCCCTTATTAAAGGCACAGGCAGAAACCTGATAGCCAGCATGACCAACATCCACAAACACGACATTCCTGGGTTTCTCCTCGGGGGCAGGCAGATCCTGCTTGTAAATGCCATATGCCAGGGTAACTGGAATAAAGATAATTAAGCACCATAAATACATCAGCTCTAGACCACTCACTCAGTTTACATGCTGCAACGGCCTTCGCACACTGAGACAAACCAGTTTTATTAGCTTTATAAACAGCAAAAATACTGCACGATTAAGTGTTCATCTGTTCTTTTATTGCAGTAAAATCACTTTACATTTGCTGATCCTTTAATAAAGGAAAACAAGCTTGCACTTGTTCCACTGCAAGAACATCAGAGGGAAAATATGAAAAGCCACCACCCAAGTTTGGAGCAGCAATATCAGAGTATGGCAAACTGCATCATCTTTAGGGTGAACTGTAGAAACTAATCACCACATGTGGTTCCTAACATACTCATTTCTGTAGTGTGTGTTAGTTTTTATTATAGACCTGACAAACTCAAGAAGACTCTCAGCAGAAGTCTCACACTGTACATCACATGATTTTTTTTTTAATTCATTTGTTGAGTCAGAACTCGATCTTATTTTGATTTTAAATACAAAAACACACAGACATGTCACTGGACTCCCTGTGCAAGCTGCTATAGTGTAGCTCATTTTCACCATGCAAATTTAATACAGTGGCATTAAGTTACAGCAAAGATTCAGTCACAGTATGTTTCAGGGTCATTTACCCGCAGTGGTGTCGTTCATGAGTCGCAGGCAGTTAAGGCCAGCAATCTGTGCAGCATCCATAACCGATCTTCTCTCTGCATCAGTGAAGAAGCTGGGAACCTGAGGAGAGGGGAAGGGGAAAAAAGAAAGGGGATTTAAGCTTCTCAACTTGAAACGAGGCTTGTGCAAGATCAATTTTTCCTCATGGCTGACATTTTCATTGCTGATCTGCTCTCACTACTTTTGAATCACCATATTATATAAAAGTTGTTAAAGTGCATATCCTGCACCAATTTCGTTCTTTTTTTTTTTTTAAATATGAAAGTATGTCCCTTGACACACTCATCCAGAAGGGTAATTTTGCACAAGGCCATCTGTCTACAGCAGAAAAAAATAAAATAAAAACGCGTCTGGAAAAATCCCAAGGGAGTCTGGAGCCAGATTCGTGACGTCACCTGCGGAAGCGCCAGCAGGCTGCGCGAGCTTTGCACGGTTTCAGTGCACAGCCTGTGTAGACCAAGCACTCCCATTTCTCTCTCATTGTCCGGTCTTTTGGGAAACGATGAGTACTAATCCCATCATGATTGGTGTTGCTGCACCCTCCTACAATACATCTGTTCACCATTTTAATAATTACGCAATAACGTTGAAATTTGCAGAAAACCACCAGGTCATTTTCTCATAAACAAACCAGCGCTGACATGGGATTCAGAGGGAGGCGTCCCGCACGCGACGTCATGAAAATCAACGTTTCCCGGGAAATCCAAATGCCAAGTTTTTTCAGAGGCGGACCAATTCGCCTCAAATGGCTTGATTTCAACTGAATTTTTCTGGTATTGCGCAAGGTAAACAAACTGCAGAGAACGCGGAATGTGACAGATATTTGATCAAAGTTTAATATAAAATAGGAGAATTACATTGATCTTGCACCTGAATTTACCCGTGATATGCACTTTAATGATCTAAGTGGAACACACATAGATTTTATTTCATGTTAATTCTCCATTTACTGTGACAGAAAACAAAAGCACAACACAAGCCCAGCCAAGAGCATGCAAGATGGCGAGAAGCGGGCAGAGCTTCCAGGTGGTGTCAATTAATAGTGAGTTTTACAAAAAAAAAAGCCACCCACACAACCGTCAGCCATTCCAGATTCATACATCAACGGGATCATCTCCCTTTTATTGGGGGAGAAACAGACGGAGCTTCCGGAATATTCTGGGTGAGAACTCTTACTAGCATAGTGGTAAACACTGGTTGGTCTGCTAATATAATACTATAAAAATATCAGAGTAAATGTCAGTGGACAACACACTGAAATGGTACACATTGTACAAACCTGCAATAAACAGACAGTAAAATGGAATAAAGCCGCAAGCGGCCTCGACGGGCCCTCGCGCCAGCGGCCAAGGGGGGCGGGGGCATGCGTCCCCGCGAAATAACTTCCACAGCTTCTTCGGCAAGAGACATTACTCCCACAATGGCGACAAAGCACAGAATTGGACACATGGTAACAATAGGGTCTCGCACTGTACGGTGCTCGGGGGGCGCTATAGAGGCCCTGAGGCCCGCCTGGATCTGGGCTTCTGGTTCTCAGTAGCGGTGGCAGTCTAAGAAAAAGGAGCCAAATTTCGTGCGTTGTCGACCATGGCAAGCGCCCCAATAAGGGTCTTGTAAAGAGTTTGCTTGCCAAGTTTGACAAATCAGAAGCTGCAATATCATTTTTGCCATAACCAGCGCCCCCAGGGGCGAAAGTGCACAAAATTTGGCATATATGTCAGGTGAGCTATGAAGAGTTTGTGTATGAAGTTTGATGACAATTGAGTAAATAGAAGATGAGATATAGATTTTTGAAGAATAAATTTTTTGGTTTTTCCCATGTCAGTAGGTGGCGCTATGCTGTACATGAGCGATCATGAGTTGGAAAAATAAGTGTCTACAACAGCAACGTACTGTCACAAGGTAGTGGTGTGAAGGAAAAGCATTATGGAATTATTTACGAAAAACCCGTTATGGAGCAATTGCGGCGGCCAAAAACAGCGCCCCCCATGGACAAAAATTCCCAAAATGTGGTATACATGACATGGGAGGTAGTAAGAGGGTGGCCGTGAAGTTTGACCAAATTTGAGGAAAGATTGGAATTTTTGCCCAAAAATAGCGCCCCCAGTGGCGAAGTATCACAGAAATTGGGTAACATGTCAGAAGCCCAATGAGTGATTTGCGTGTGAAGTATGAGCAGTTTTGAGCAATCAGAAGATTTATGAATTTTTAAGCATGTAAAATTTTGCATCGAAAATTGATTGACGTATAACTTCTGAAAAGTTAACCCTACGTGAAACGTATTTAGTAACTTTTGTCAGCCATGTCTGTAGATGATGTGTATCAATTTTGGTGACATTCCTATGAAAGGTCTAGGAGGAGTTGCGCCGTCTTCGTGGCCATGCATTTCGCACAAAAGTGAAATTACCTCACTTCCTGTTGGGCGTGGCTAATGCATTGGCATTACATTTTTGTCCGGCTTAGTGAGATACATATGCGTACCAAATGGCATGCCACTACTACAAACTACATGGCACCCAGGCACCTAAATGCGGGAGGCCAAAATCACAACGACTTAGGGGGCGCTATAGAGGCCCTGAGCCCCGGCCAAGTTTGGGCTTCTGGTACTGAGTAGCGGTGGCAATTCTCGGAACTGGTGCCAAATTTCGTGCGTTTTCGCCCATGGCAAGTGCCCCGAAAATGGCCCAACAGCGGAGAAAAATAAAGAAGAAGAAGAAGACGGAAGAAGAAGAAGAAGACGGAAGAATAATTAAAGCCGCAAGCGGCCTCGACGGGCCCTCGCGCCAGCGGCCAAGGGGGGCGGGGGCATGCGTCCCTGCGAAAGACCTTCCGCAGCTTCCTCGGCAAGAGACATTACTCCCACAATGGCGACAAAGCACAGAATTGGACACATGGCAACAATAGGGTCTCGCACTGTACGGTGCTCGGGGCCTAATAATAAAAATAATAATAATAATCCTTCAAAAACAATAGGGTCTTGCACTGGACGGTGCTCGGGCCCTAATAATAATAATAACTAGAAACTATATGCCAAGCAGGCACCTTAATGCGAGAGGCAAAAATCACAACACGTTAGGGGGCGCTATAGAGGCCCTGAGGCCCGCCTGGATCTGGGCTTCTGGTTCTCAGTAGCGGTGGCAGTCTAAGAAAAAGGAGCCAAATCTCGTGCGTTGTCGACCATGGCAAGCGCCCCAATAAGGGTCTCGTAAAGAGTTTGCTTGCCAAGTTTGACAAATCAGAAGCTGCAATATCATTTTTGCCATAACCAGCACCCCCAGGGGCGAAAGTGCACAAAATTTGGCGTATATGTCAGGTGAGCTATGCAGAGTTTGCGTATGAAGTTTGATGACAAGTGAGTAAATAGAAGATGAGATATAGATTTTTCAAGAATAAATATTTTGGTTTTTCCCATGTCAGTAGGTGGCGCTATGCTGTACATGAGTGATTATGAGTTGGAAAAATAAGTGTCTACAACAGCAACGTACTATCACAAGGTAGTGGTGTGAAGGAAAAGAGGAAAGATTGGATTTTTTGCCCAAAAATAGCGCCCCCAGTGGCGAAATATCACAGAAATTGGGTAACATGTCAGAAGCCCAAAGAGGGATTTGCGTGTGAAGTATGAGCAGTTTTGAGCAATTAGAAGATTTGTTATGAATTGTTAAGCATGTAAAATTTTGCGTTGAAAATTGATTGACGTATAACTTCTGAACGGTTTATGCTACGTGAAACGTATTAAGGACCTTTTGGCAGCCATGTCTGTAGATGATGTGTATCAATTTTGGTGACATTCCTATGAACGGTCTAGGAGGAGTTGCGCCGTCTTCGTGGCCATGCATTTCGCACAAAAGTGAAATTACCTCACTTCCTGTTGGGCGTGGCTAATACATTGGCAATACATTTTTGTCCGGCTTAGTGAGATACATATGCGTACCAAATGGCATGCCACTACTACAAACTACATGGAAACCAGGCACCTTAATGCGGGAGGCCAAAATCACAATGAGTTAGGGGGCGCTATAGAGGCCCTGAGGCCCGCCTGGATCTGGGCTTCTGGTTCTCAGTAGCGGTGGCAGTCTAAGAAAAAGGAGCCAATTTTCGTGCGTTGTCGACCATGGCAAGCGCCCCAATAAGGGTCTTGTAAAGAGTTTGCTTGCCAAGTTTGACAAATCAGAAGCTGCAATATCATTTCTGCCATAACCAGCACCCCCAGGGGCGAAAGTGCACAAAATTTGGCGTACATGTCAGGTGAGCTATGAAGAGTTTGCCTATGAAGTTTGATGACAATTGAGTAAATAGAAGATGAGATATAGATTTTTGAAGAATAAATTTTTTGGTTTTTCCCATGTCAGAAGGTGGCGCTATGCTGTACATGAGCGATTATGAGTTGGAAAAATAAGCGTCTACAACAGCAACGTACTATCACAAGGTAGTGTTGTGAAGGAAAAGCATTATGGAATTATTTACCAAAAACCCGTTTTGGAGCAATTGCGTCGGCCAAAAACAGCGCCCCCCATGGACGAAAATTCCCAAAATGTGGTATACATGACATGGGAGGTAGTAAGAGGGTGGCCGTGAAGTTTGACCAAATTTGAGGAAAGATTGGAATTTTTGCCCAAAAATAGCGCCCCCAGTGGCGAAATATCACAGAAATTGGGTAACATGTCAGAAGCCCAATGAGTGATTTGCGTGTGAAGTATGAGCAGTTTTGAGCAATCAGAAGATTTGTTATGAATTTTTAAGCATGTAAAATTTTGCATCGAAAATTGATTGACGTATAACTTCTGAACGGTTTATCCTACGTGAAACGTATTTAGTAACTTTTGTCAGCCATGTCTGTAGATGATGTGTATCAATTTTGGTGACATTCCTATGAACGGTCTAGGAGGAGTTGCGCCGTCTTCGTGGCCATGCATTTCGCACAAAAGTGAAATTACCTCACTTCCTGTTGGGCGTGGCTAATGCATTGGCATTACATTTTTGTCCGGCTTAGTGAGATACATATGCGTACCAAATGGCATGCCACTACTACTAACTACATGGCAACCAGGCACCTTAATGCGGGAGACCAAAATCACAACGACTTAGGGGGCGCTATAGAGGCCCTGAGCCCCGGCCAAGTTTGGGCTTTTGGGTCTGAGTAGCGGTGGCAATTCTCGGAACTGGTGCCAAATTTCGTGCGTTTTCGCCCATGGCAAGTGCCCCGAAAATGGCCCAACAGCGGAGAAAAATAAAGAAGACGGAAGAATAATAATAGTGAACTCTTACAAGAACAATAGGGCCTTCGCCCATAGGGCTCGGGCCCTAATAAAGCATCAAAAAGTGACAGTAAATACATAGAAAAACGCTTGCTTACAGAAATGACGCAGTCCACCACTGGTTTTTTGAGTGCAGCCTCAGCCGTCTCCTTCAGTTTGGTCAGAAGCATAGCAGTGACCTGCTCAATACTGAACACTTTCTCTTCCTCCATGTACATGACCTAAACACAAGGAAAGGGAAGATCAGCAAACCTTTCAGGACATTAAAAACATTAAAATTAGAGCCAATTTCTACAAGGTGCTCGTTCACCTTGATGCCAGTGGTCCCTGTGGGCATCTGAGCGAGGTCATAGACCAGGCCAGACTTTGCTGACTGAACATACGGATCAGTGAAGGCCCTGCCATGGAATCGCTTAAAGCCTTGGACAGTATTCTTGCAGTTGGTGACCACCTTAATACAAAAGAATGAACATTTTTAAAAAGAAACACCGTAGTCTATTAAATGAGGAAATCATGCTCAAATATCCTTCAAATAGTTAACAAAATAATGAGTATAAAGGAGGACATCGCCTTACTTGGCTCTTTGCCGCTGCTCCTATTGCCCGGTTTCGGGGTCCAAAAGATACAAAGGCCCTGAGAAAGTTTAAATTTCACATGTTAAGCAGAATGACTAGTTAATGAATGCAGGTGAGCCTACATCAACATGATGTGCTCCATTTTCTCACTCTTACGAGTGATATTACAGTTAATGCTATTAATGTATTACTATATTAGCTGCCATTAATAATTTAATATAACTTCTCAGATGTGTGCCTTCCTCACAATTTAGTTTCAATTTCCCACCCATCAGTAGAATTTCTATCACCACACAACCTAACAACGTCCATAAACAAGCATGTGCCAATACATCTTTTCGAAATGCAACATCATAATGCCGCTGAACACGCTTTGAGGAGAACACTAAACTGCACTTTCATTAACAGGATCCAACACACATCCAGGATTATGTTGGAATTAATATTAAATTATATTAATTTTAACAAGTTAATATCGGACTAGCGGATTGGTCCGAAGAATCATCCAAAGCTAAGCATCTGGATTTGTCACTTTACCACATCATACTTAATTTGCAGAAAAATCGATCTGAATTCAAAAATGTCACTCGGTGAAATTGCAGAAATTGTGGAAAATGATTATATACACGATGGCTGTGAAGACTGAGGCCAAAACACACAAGCTTACAACACAATACAGGCCAAAACATAAGCTGATATTGTTTGTTGAGCTTTGTATTTATGTAAAATTAAAAAAGTGGCAAAGTTCAGACACCAATAACTGAATGAAGATACAGGAGGGGGTGAAACTGACGTAAATTGGATTTAACAGCACAAGAAATGTTACATTAGGTCATGAATAGGATGGATGCATGTGCATAGAGTTTAAATGGACATGGCTGATGGCCCCCAGCACTTGTATAGTAACAAATCAATCCACCACCAAATTTAAAAAAAAAAAAAAAAAAAGGGGGTGTGTAATGAAAAAACAATCCTGGAAACTAGACAGAGACTGTGACTAAAGTCACAGTAATTTGCGCTAGCTGTTACAAAGCGGGGCATCTGGTCACCGTACTGGTCAGGGATGGGTGGTGATAAATGTATGTGCAGAAGATACTTATTAATAAAAAGTGCAAATCAAGTAAACAGTCCAAATTGGCAGGCATAAACCAGAAATGGAAAGTAAACAAAAGCAGTAGGTCGGGCGAGGAGCAAACAGAATATTGTAGGCACAGACAAAGGCGGAATCAAAGGACAAGGAACCAGAAATTCGGAAACCAGGAAATCAAAAAAACAACGCACAGCTTGGTAATATGTCTAAACAACTCAATACTTGTCAACCCAAATTAGTCTTTGGCGTCCTTGCATGCGCTGATTGCACCTTAATCCAGTGCTGATGTGAGTCATTAGCGGTGCATGCACATGTATCAGCCATCTAGAATGTGTGCAAGTGTGACAGTACCCTATAGAGATCTTGCATGTGACGTCACAGCCGATCCAGATTGTGACAGACGCCATCTTGTCGGTCAAACGCCATATTTCCGCCTTCTACTTCTAGCTTTTCTTCTGGAAAACCCTACTATATACAATTCTACTACAACGGCTACGGCTACAAGCTCTCCCTACCTGTGCACGTTTATGTTTTTTGTGTGTATTTTTGCGTGTTGTTTGTCTGTATCGGACTTCAATATCCACTACAACCGTATGGACTTACTGGACATTGGTTTCCAGCAGAAAATGACGGTTTGTAGCGATTTTCATCGCATGCACAACATTCCGGACGAGATAGCGAGACCAGCGGGGACTCCGTGGATTGTTATCGGAAGCAAAGCGAAGGAGGCGGCGTCGGGAGTGGAAGCAAAAGCAAGGCTGCAGGCAGAGCCGGCCTGTTGACTAAGCTCAGAAAAACAGCCACTCAAACCTCCACTGCCAAGCCTCTACTTCTCCAATGCCAGATCCATGGTAAACAAGACGGACGATTTGGAATTACAGCTGGAATTACCTTATTCTATAATCGGCTGGTCAGTGCAGTACTAGTAATACTTAAGTGACTTACCCGTCCAATGAGGATTGTTATTTTCTTGTTTACAAGATGCCACATCTGAGTCGCTGACAAATCCTGAATTTCTGTAAAGATAACTGTCCAGAGATTTATAAGCACACAGTGCTTCACCACTGAACAGCGAGGGAAAGTTAATGAGGTAATTATACACATCTGGGTATTCCGCTGGCAGTTCAATATCCACTGACACGGTCGTGAAAACTACGTCCGGTAAGCCATAAGGGTCACTAATCTGTAGATCGTTTATTTTAGACATGTACCTAATTATCTGTTCATTAGAAAAATGAGCCGTGTAGTTCGTCGGTTGAAATTGATCCATTCTGTACACGAGTGCAGCAGTCTTCAGCTGTGTTTTTTACCGACAAGATGGCGGCTGTTAACTTTCCGGTCACGTGACTGCAAGATCTCTATAGCAAGAGTTCTCAACCTTTTCTACTTTAAGGCCCACCTATCCATACTTGTAACGAGTCAGAGCCCATTTAAAAAAAAAAGATCCCCAATTATTTTGGCTTGTCTGTTCTATTACAGGGCTCTAGTGTGCGACCAAAAATATGATGAGTGCAACTAAATTTTTTCCTTGGTTACACTGGCACGCCTAACATTTCACAGGTTTTTTTTTTTTTTGCATGTCTGTATGTGTATGATTGTAGTGCTACGTTCCCCCCCCCAAAACTCACACTCAAAAGGAGGACAAGGTCAGAACGAAATCAAAGGCAGAGAAAGGGCAGGTCTTTGCCTCTGATTCTGAGATTCCTGGACACTGCTGTGCACGTTTGAAATTGTGACTGGCAGGCTGCTCATCCTGGAGTGACAAATGAAACATGCCAAGCAAGTGAAAAATTCTTCTCTTCATCTTGAGTTAAGAAAAATGCAGTGCTGCCCTTTACACATATGCCTGACCCTGGATCTGAAAGTTCCAGCCTAGACCTTGCACTACCAGCGGAGGCAACCATCCGTTTCCCTGTCCCTGGCAAGATGCCAAACAGTAACCCTTGCCCAGCATCAGAGATAGCATCAGACTCCGAGCCAGAGACCACTGAACATAAAAAAGGTCAAAATATATGCATTTCGGAAAGATTGGCTAACCCAGTTTCCATGGCTCATATACAATAAAATGGCTAATGTGATGCATTGCGTTTACTGCAAAGAATGCAGCCAAAGCATGGCTGGTAACAATGCTTTTGATGCCAGAGTGTCAACATTCTGAATTGAAAATGCTTAACCCCCAACCCACCCACCCTCATGACAAATGTGTGATCCCCAGAGTGGCCCCCCTCCCTGCACCATTTCAGCATCAGGCAACAGCAAACTGAAGCAGCAAGGAGTCAAAGATGATAAAATTCAATGTTACTTATAATATAGCCAAAGGAGAGCTGCCTTTTACTAAATTTAAAGTCTCAAATCATCCTTATGAAAAAGAACGGGTTAAGCCCATGTTTACATTAGACCGTATCAGCGGATCATCAGATTAACGTTTTTAAAACTATTAGTGTGCACACAGCAACACCAATACACGATTTGCGTGCACACAGCAACGCCAATACACGGATACGCTCGGCTCCGCAGGCATCCTGCGCTCCAAATCACTCCGCCCTGAACAGCGAGTGCCCTCTGGAGGGTGCGCACTCCGGCCCTGCGCAGCTCACAGAGCGCGTGAGTGAAGCGCACGAGCAGTGATTCGGGACTGAGCCGCTGTGTGTGTGATCCCAGCGCATATCACTTACCACTTGCAAGTGGAAGGATGGCAAGCCTAAAGACAATCATAACTACACAATGGGCAGTATTTGCATCAGTATTTGCAGTATTTTCATACTTTTATACTCTTTAATGAAAGGTGATACAAGGCGGAAGTCCGCGCCATTTTTCAGCAGTCGCGTCACATGACCAACGCCAGCGAATCAGGAAGGTGGATGTCACAGTGACGTTGTCCAATGAGACGCCAGCTAGAGCTCAGCACAGCGTATCTGCGTATTCTGAATGTTTACACAGCACCGGAGCTGACACGATCTGGATTGAATACGTGGACGCTGGCAGATTCCCGTTTCCCGGGGTTTCCAGGCGGTTTAATGTAAACGGACAGTGCATCCGCGAAGAAAACAAGACAGATACGGTCTAATGTAAACGTAGCCTAAATGTAAACCCAACCTACAGCAATAACGTTCCATGTACCCAGTTCATTGGGGTAATTACCAACACCTTGGAAGAAAAAAAAAAAAAAAGAGGTCTGTTCAAATCATGAATTCTATGTACATGTCATTCATGATTGATGGAGACATTTCCATGAAGGAGTGTGAGATCATCTACAGCCGTATCTTGCGCAAAGGGAGGCCAATCAACATTAATTGGCCACATCAAAGTGGAGCTTGCCAATACACAAGGTAAGTGTAGCCAATGCAAGGCACGACAATAGCTCGAGTTCAAGCAGAAACAAGATATGCAACAAGATAAAATATAATATGAATAAAATTCAATGATTCATGATTTCAGGTGATTAAGGGGAATGGTACGGAGTTCTAAACATTAAACCTCCGTTCAGGCCACTGAGCTGGGAATTTTTAAGTTCATCAAGCTCTGTCAAGCACTTTTTAAATTTAGTTTTAAAGTAATTAAGTTTTTGCAAAGTTTGTTTGTGCTGTGGTCAAAATAAAGACAGACGACATTTATCTGCACTTTTATTTCCGTTTACTTTCATTTACTTTATCAATATGTATGGGAAATGAGAGGCGCAACTCTGAAAAGGGTTGTTTTACAATCAGGGTACAAAGTTTGTGTCACAGGGGTCCAAAACTCAAATTGATTCAAACTGGTTCTTGTACCAGTCTTTAAGTGAAGGACAAGTTAAAGAACAGATTTCAGGTAATTTTTTGACACGTGTATGGTAGTTTTGTGTAATCTGTTACAAGATGGGAGAAACAAAATGAAGTGATTCTCGGAGAGGACTTTTTTTTGACAATTCAGAATCCACTACTTCCATAGTGCTTTTAAATATAAGGCTGTAAGCTTTGTGTTAGTTGTCTCTAATATTTATGACCCAATATCTTGACCACATTTTAGGATGAAAATAATCATTTTAGATATGTTTTAGATATGCCCCATTTATACAAATAGGAGTCATTCAGGATTCAGCCATGACACGGAGCAAAAACATGGCTGAATCCTGAATGACTCCTATTTGTATAAATAGGGCACTACATAGGCAGCAGTGGTAGTTTCTTTTTCCCTGACATGGAAGCGCACTTGTATACTGAGGAGGAAAGCAATTTGCATTACAGCCGTGAGGCGGCTGGGCTCAGCTTTCCCTTTCGGGCGCTCTCGTTTTCTGTTAGAATTTGGTAAAGAAAAAAATAATAAATATTATTTACCAGCTTACCGGGTCCATGAACATAAATCTGACAGCTAACAAGGTCGGGATATAAACGAATCGAATACAAACCACCCGCCGGGACTCCTACTTATGCGGCTCCAGCTTATCCTTGAAGCTGGAGCCGCAGCTGGATGAAGCCGGCAGCGCGCAGTGATAAGAAGGGAGAGAAAATAGTGCCAAGCTATTTCGAGGTCTGACTTTTTATTTGACAACGGTTTTGTGATGCAAATATATCACTCTTTTGAACACATACTGTTTTGAGACAAAAAACGTTTTACTTTCGTGACCCCAACAAACTTGCCAGACTACTTTCGTCTGGACCAAAACTGGACAAGAACTGGACTCACAGGATGCTGTCAGGGGTAAGTCAGTGTGTTTGCACAACACTATTGATGGGGATGCCATACAGATTCATGTCAAAAATCCCGAACTATCCCTTTAAACATGCAGAAAAAGTTTTCCAAGTACAAAATAAGCCTCAAATGCCGCTTTTCCACTACAAACGCGGCTGAGTCGGGCTGAGCCGTGCCGTGCTGAGTCGAGCTGAGTGGGGCTGTTGGAGTTGCATTTCGACTACAACCGCGCTGAACCGTGCTGGCTGGAAGTGGGTGGACACTAGGGTTGGGCGGTATCCAAATTCTGATACCTTTAAACTGTCTCTGTGTTTTCCCGGGGTATACGGTATTACCGAGAAAAAAATATTTTGTTTCGGCCTACTGTGTAACGTGCGCCTATACCGGCGGACCTTGTCCAGACCTGCGCCTATGCCTCAAATGTACTATTTAAAAGCAGCATAGCGAATTATGTGCATTGTGGTATGGATTAAGCAGCAAAGCGAATTTTGTGCATTGATGAATGGATTAAGAGATATTTCAAAGCATCACGCAACTCTTCCTTCATCTTGAAAATAGCATTCAACTGTCGTTTACACATGTCTGCGTTGAAACGCCATTTGCAGCACTATTTCACCTACTCCATCAAAAAAAAAGTACACGATGAGCAGGATCATACCCTTTCAAGCATGGGAAATAAAAAAAAAAGAAAAAGAATCAACCAACACCCAAGTCCGTTTAGACTGCGCGATAAACCATATTCTTCAGCGCAAATGAGGCGAACCTAATTCAAATGCGCGATAGCTGCACAAGGCAAAATCATATGGGCCCACATCATGCCATGGCGGGGAAATTAATAATCAAATGGCCTTACCTTGCTTAAAACGTTGTCTTGATCACATAACTCCTTACAATTATTCCACTTAAATCCATACGGTTTAACACACCCAACAAAGATAGCAAGCGCATTGCTAATTCCCACCAGAAACCTAACAGTTTACGCTACGATGTTTTCTTCCGTTTCTTCAGTAGATGACATTTCAAACGTTTATTACCCACATCCCAAATGTCATACGTTATATTATTTTACCTTGTTGTTACTCATGTAACCTACTCAAAACACAACTCACTGGAGAGATCTCGTGGAAGTGGAGTACCCCAGGCTATGGTGTGCCTTATGGCCCTTTTCCACTACCCTTTTTCAGCTCACTTCAGCCCGACACGGCTCGCGTTTCGACTACCAAAAAACAGCACGACTCAGCTCGTTTCAGCCCTGCTTAGCCCCTAAAACTCGCACCGTTTTGGAGTGGGGCTGAAGCGAGCCAAGCCGTGCCGAGCGAGGTTGGGGGCGTGAGCAGACACTCCCCTGTGCACTGATTGGTGAGGAGGAGTGTCCTCACATGCCCACACACGCCCCGCGAGCACGCTGGGATCTGTAAACACCGCAAACCCGGAAGGAGAATAATTATGAATTACGAGAATTTCTGAAGCCTTATGCGCCTCGCCTCATCTATACGCTCTTGCCAGTATCTGTTGGCGTTGTCGGTGACAACAAGCCACAGCACCAAGACCAGCAACACTAACGACTCCATGTCCTCCATGTTTATTGTTTACTATCCGGGTCGTGAGACTACCGCTGAAAAGACCACTAGGATACTGTACATGGCTCTTCCTGTCACCGTTGCAACCTCTGAGCGCTCATTCGTATGCCCTTCAAATAATGTGCGCAGTATAGGCTATTGATGTTTTATTATGAGCCATGTACAGTATCCTAATGTTTTTTGTTTCTGAGTTACATGTTCGTTTGAAGGACTTCGTTTTTGTAGCCTAAAATGATGTTATGATAAGCTTTAATAAAGGGCCCGGTCATTTGCCCCGCCCCCGGCCCGGCTCTGACTTGTTCCGCCACTGTCACTGATGTCACTGTTTGCGCTGCTTAACGACATCACGTGACGTCCACCCACTTTCGCTAACTCCACCCAATGTGTCCACTCACTTCCAGCCAGCACGGTTCAGCGCGGTTGTAGTCGAAATGCAACTCCAACAGCCCCGCTCAGCTCGACTCAGCTCGACTCGGCACGGCACGGCTCAGCCGCGTTTGTAGTGGAAAAGCGGCATTAGGGGACATATTAGATTTTTCGTTTGGTTTGAAACCAAAATACTGCCACACTGCCGATGTTGTATTTTTTTTTTTTTTTGCCACTAACTCGTTATCTTGACTTGCCATCTTTCAACCGCGGTCTCAGTCTCTTTTTTTTTTTTAGATAGGACAGTATAGAGAGACAGGAAATGAGCGGGGGAGAGAAAGACGGGAAATAACCTCGGGTCGGAATCGAACCCGGGTCCCCGGATTTATGGTACGGTGCCTTAGCCATCTGAGCCATGACACCCCCAGTCTCAGTCTCTTGCGAAGCTTTCTGTCAGACTGCAAATGTCACGCAGGGTTGCCATGGTAACAACAAACAACCCTGCACGCGATGAGAACTTCTTTAGGAAATTGATAGAATTAGTGAAAATACGATCACACAGTTATTCGGGATGATCTTCAATTTATTATTTTATATTATGACCTCATGTACTCCATATTTATTTAGATATTATATATTTTTTTAAAATGACGGTAATGAGACCGATACCGTTGGTACTTTTGGATACCTCGGGATACCTTCTTACCGTAATACCGCCCAACCCTAGTGGACACATTGGGTGGAGTTAGCGAAAGTGGGTGGACGTCAGGTGATGTCGTTAAGCAGCGCAAACAGTGACATCAGTGAGCTTTTAAGCGGTAGTCTCACGACCCGGATAGTAAACAATAAACATGGAGGACATGGAGTCGTTAGTGTTGCTGGTCTTGGTGCTGTGGCTTGTTGTCACTGACAACGCGGACAGATACTGGCAAGAGCGTATAGATGAGGCGAGGCGCATAAGGCTTCAGAAATTCTCGTAATTCGTAATTCTTCTCCTTCCGGGTTTGCGGTGTTTACAGATCCCAGCGTGCTCGCGGGGCGTGTGTGGGCATGTGAGGACACTCCTCCTCACCAATCAGTGCACAGGGGAGTGTCTGCTCACGCCCCCAGCCTCACTTGGCACGGTTTGGCTCGTTTCAGCCCCACTCCAAAACGGTGCAAGTTTTAGGGGCTAAGCAGGGCTGAAGCGAGCTGAATCATGCTGGTTTTTGGTAGTCGAAACGCGAGCCGTGTCGGGCTGAAGTGAGCTGAAGCGAGCTGAAGTGAGCTGAAAAAGGGTAGTGGAAAAGGGCCAAAAGTTTCACTAATTGTGTGCTATGTGAAGCGGTGCTTTTCTGTTCACCAAGTTTGTAGAGTGGATATTTGAATGTTCAGTCTTCCAGTCAGCTCTCATCCCTCACATCAACAATGTGCATTAGGTAAGCGATCGGACCCCCCCCCCCAGATTAGGACCAACACTTGGATGGGTTTGATCATTGAATAATTCCCACCCACATTCATGAAGCTCCTCCCCTACAATGACCCATAGAGTATCGTGTCTATAAAATGACATTCTATAGAGAGTTGAGTAGAGTAGCGTAGAGTCTTTCGGCTGGGTAGGAATTGTATTTGAAGTTGAGCTGCTCCTATTTTCAGTTAACCATCATTTCAGGTCTCTGTGGGTTGTCTAGTGCCCTGTGGTTATATACCATGGGATGGTCCTCCATGTGTTTGTCCAACTGTGCTTTGAACACATTAACATTTGGTGCTGTAACAAGTCTCGGGCAGGTTGTTCCACCAACAGACCCCTTGGTTGCTGAAGAAATACAGTCTTTTGTTGCTCTTGAAGAGTATGAAGAGTTTATAACATCAACGAAACTGACTTCACGTTAAAACTGTTAGTTTCAGTCATGATGTCACCCAAATGAGGATGGGTTCCCTTTGAGTCCGGTTCCTTTTGAGGTTTCTTCCTCGTGTCGTCTGATCTGAGGGAGTTTTTCCTTGCCACCGTCGCTACGGGCTTGCTCATCGGGGATAGATTAGGGATAAAATTAGCTCAATGTTTTAAGTCGTTCAAATTCTGTAAAGCTGCTTGGCAACAATGTTTATTGTTAAAAGCGCTTTACAAATAAACTTGACTTGACAGTGTTTTTTTTCAGTTGTAGACTATGCCCGCTTGTCTTGGTGTTTGTCTTCATTCCTGTTGTGCATGCCTTTGTATCGTATTTTTCATTTACATATTTGTAGATGTTTATCATATCGCCTCAAAAACGCATCCAATCACAAACAAGTATTCCGGACCGGAAATCAGTTTTCTAAGACTACGTTCAGACTGCACCCTGAAACGACCCATATCCAATTTTTTTGCCCATATGCGACCTGTATCCGATTTGTTATTGACAATCTGAACGACACAGATCCGATTTTTTCACATGCGACCCAGGCCGCTTGGATATGTGGTCCTAAATCCGATGCATATCCGATATTTTCACATGCGACTGCAGTCTAACCGGACAGGTCGCATTCATGCGACCTACATGTCATCAACAAGAGACAAACGTCACTTTTCTGCGTTGGCTAATCCCGCCTCTTTGGTGGAAAACAACAACATTTGTACAGTTTTCAGAATTTAAATAGACTTTTATAGAATTGATCAAGCTAATGGTGGATTTGGTAGGGACCTGGATGTTTATCTGTTAGCCTGATTAAATAAAAGAGTTTCTATAACTGATTTATAACTTAAACCATCCTGTACCACATCGCCAGGTCTCGCCTCATCTCCATAGCAAACTGCACTGGTGTTTCTGCACCTTGAGCCAGCGCTGAGAGAAGTTGCAGAATTCAGCTGGCTATAAACAAACAATCTAAATAAATATTTATAAAAATGTAGAAAAAGTTTATTAATATGACGAAATAAATATGTGCAAATTATTAAGCCTGAATTAAGAGTTTGGTAATACAGCGGCCGTATCCCAAATGACTGCCTACTGAAGCTCGAGTGCACTAGATAGAGTTTAAAAATCCATTACTTCCTAGTAACATGTAGTGCACTTATATAGAAATTAGCGAGACATTTAGGAGTCAACCCTCGTTACCAGGCTACACGTTTTCATTTCAGTTCAGAAACAAAAACACACACGAGACCTCACACTTTAACCAGATAATTAAACAAACAAACAAAAAAAGAAATTAAACTTGAGTGCGCTTTTTTTTTTTGTTTACGCATTAGGTAGATGTGCTTATTACGTGTCAATTTGCGCATGCGGGACACTTTTGGGTCGTTTTCCGTTCATACTGGAGATCGCATACAAGTCTCATATAATTGGTAATGTGAACGGCCTAACAAAAAAAATCGGATTTCACAACAAATCGGATATGGGTCGTTTCAGGCTGCAGTCTGAACGTAGTGTATAAGGACTTTCTCAGCGACTTCATGCGCGTTTGTTAAGGACAGGGTTAACGGCAATGTATCGGGTGTTAAACAGGTTCTACACAACGTCAAAAAAAATTTGCACAAAGAATTAAAAAAAAACACGCATTATACCTTTAACCCTGAAAAGATGAGCAGTTTGGGATACTCAAACCAACAGCACCCCCGGTCCAGTTCACGGAGAGGTTTCCTCCACTCATGTTTGATGTGAACATTTAACTGAAGGTGAATGAGGGAGTGTTCCTATTAAAGTGGCCAGTGAGGACAATATGCGACATTAACGATCTGGTGGACTCTCTCAAAACAGCCTGTGGTACCTCAAATTAAGTTTTGTTTTATTTATTTTTGCTGTTGTACTCAAGCTACAGATTAGCAGTTAGGTTTATAAAAGAAAATCTGCTGTAAATTCTCTCCATGTGTTCAGCTGCAGCTCCAGGACACGGAGAACCTTGAGGTGGAAAAACCCTCACTCAAACGCAAACTGAGCTAAAGTAACCAACAATAAAATTAACACATGACATTCCTGGCAGTTATTCAGAAAGGTGTCATTTCCGACGTGAGGGTTTTTTGCTTTTTAACGCTAGAATTTTCTCCTCAGAGTCGCAACTCCGCTCGCGTTAGCTTTAGCAAGTCCTGGGTCGCCATAGTAATACAGAGGGAGCACGAGCGCAGAACAGGCCACGCTTATTATTTAGCATGAAGCTAACTCTGCTCGGAGATGAACTGAGGAGCTCAGCAACGGGCTAAAACAGCAGCTCGTAGTTTAAACTTCTCGCTCATATCAGAATTATTATTTTTTTTCTGAATGTGTCACTTTGTGAAAGTCTAAAATGACCCCCAGTTGTCCAAATTCACGCTCTAGGCCGCGTTATAACTTAAATGTATTTATTTACACACAGGTCGGGTAGATGGCGATGAGAAGGGGGTGACAGGCGAGCAGCCTGAGGGCAGCGCTGAGAGACGCGGAGTGGAGCACACGGGAAGATAATGAAGTAGAAGTTGTACTCACGGTGTGCATCTGTCGCTGTACTCGTTGGCGACGGTCTCTATCCCACCGGCTCTGGCCACAGCAACATAACAGTTCTGAAAACCCAAATCAATCCCCACTACTGACATCTTCACCACTCAGGGAACAGCACAAGACTTCAGAGTGCCTTCTTAAAAAAAAAAGAAAAGAAAAGAAATGACTAGCGCACAGACTCTCGCTACAACCTGAAGAATGAACTGAACGCCGATGATGATGACATTAACCCACACCGCTCCATTGACTGGCTGTAATTGGAGAAGCGCACCGCACCGGTAACTGCTCTTTCACAGCAGCTTTTCTAACTTCTCGCGAGACTTGGATGGTTCTAGATTTCTCTCGAGCGTTTCTCAGGGCCGCGACCAATCAGAGCCGAGTGCGCGTGCGTCCTGCTCACTTCGGGAAACTTCGAGAACTTTCCAAACCCTTGCCGTTCCTCCTGAGCAGCGCGGGTACTCTACACAAACTTCATTATTAAATTATGGTTCATTATAATATTCGAGATTTTTTTAGGTGGAGGTTATTAATTATGGAGTTGGAATCTGACAAAAGAATTTAAATATGGATATCCATACATTTATACTAGTGCATCTCAAAAAATTAGAATACCATGAAAAAGTTCCTTTTTTCATAATTTAATTCAAACTTTCATGTAAAGTGAAGTATTTAAAGCCTTTTTTGTTTTAATTTTGATGATTATGGCTTATAGCGGGCGGCACGGTGGTGTAGTGGTTAGCGCTGTCGCCTCACAGCAAGAAGGTCCTGGGTTCGAGCCCCGTGGCCGGCGAGGGCCCTTCTGTGTGGAGTTTGCATGTTCTCCCCGTGTCCGCGTGGGTTTCCTCCGGGTGCTCCGGTTTCCCCCACAGTCCAAAGACATGCAGGTTAGGTTAACTGGTGACTCTAAATTGAGCGTAGGTGTGAATGTGAATGGTTGTCTGTGTCTAATGCCGCTTTTCCACTACAAACGCGGCTGAGCCGTGCCGTGCTGAGTCGGGCTGAGTTGGGCTGAGCCGTGCCGTGCTGAGTCGAGCTGAGCGGGGCTGTTGGAGTTGCATTTCGACTACAACCGCGCTGAACCGTGCTGGCTGGAAGTGGGTGGACACATTGGGTGGAGTTAGCGAAAGTGGGTGGACGTCAGGTGATGTCGTTAAGCAGCGCAAACAGTGACATCAGTGATCTTTTAAGCGGTAGTCTCACGACCCGAATAGTAAACAATAAACATGGAGGACATGGAGTCGTTAGCGTTGCTGGTCTTGGTGCTGTGGCTTGTAGTCACCGACAACGCCAACAGATACTGGCAAGAGCGTATAGATGAGGCGAGGCGCATAAGGCTTCAGAAATTCTCGTAATTCATAATTATTCTTCTTCCGGGTTTGCGGTGTTTACAGATCCCAGCGTGCTCGCGGGGCGTGTGTGGGCATGTGAGGACACTCCTCCTCACCAATCAGTGCACAGGGGAGTGTCTGCTCACGCCCCCAGCCTCACTCGGCTCACTTTGGCTCACTTCAGCCCCACTCCAAAACAGTGCGAGTTTTAGGGGCTAAGCAGGGCTGAAGCGAGCCGAGTCGTGCTGTTTTTTGGTAGTCGAAACGCGAGCCGTGTCGGGCTGAAGTGAGCTGAAGTGAGCTGAAAAAGGGTAGTGGAAAAGGGCCATATGTGTCAGCCCTGTGATGACCTGGCGACTTGTCCAGGGTGAACCCCGCCTTTCGCCCGTAGTCAGCTGGGATAGGCTCCAGCTTGCCTGCGACCCCGTAGAAGGATAAAGCGGCTAGAGATAATGAGATGAGATGAGATGGCTTATAGCTCATGAAAATCAGAAATCCAGTATCTCAAATTATTAGAATATTCCCTAAGATCAATAAAAAAAAAAAGGATTTACAATACAGAAATGTCCAACTTCGGAAAAATATATTCATTTATACACTCAATACTTGGTTGGGGCTCCTTTACCATGAATTACTGTATCAATGCGGTGTGGCATGGAGGTGATCAGTCTGTGGCACTGCTGAGGTGTTATTGAAGCCCAGGTTGCTTTGATAGTGGCCTTCAGCATATCTGTATTTTTGGGTCGGGTGTTTCTCATCTTCCTCTTGACAATACCCCATAGATTCTCTATGGTCAGGCAAGTTGGCTGGCCAATCAAACACAGTAATATCATGGTCAGCAAACCATTTGGTAGTAGTTTTGGCACTGTGGGTAGGTGCTAAGTCCTGCTGGAAAAGGAAATCAGCATCTCCAAAAAGCTCGTCAGCAGATGGAAGCATGAAGTGCTCTAAAATCTCCTGGTAGATGGCTGTGTTGACTTTGGACTTGATAAAATACAGTGGACCAACACCAGCAGATGACATGGCACCCCAAATCATCACAGACTGTGGAAACTTCACACTGGGCTTCAAACACCTTGGATTCTGTGCCTCTCCACTCTTCCTCCAGAACCGTGATTTCCAAGTTAAATGCAAAATGTACTTTCATCTGAAAAGAGGACTTTGGACCACTGAGCAACAGTCCATTTCTTTCTCTCCTTAGCCCAGATAAGACACTTCTGACATTGTCTCTGGCTCAGGAGTAGCTTGATATTAGGAATGTGAAAGTTGTATCCCCTTTCTTGAAGATGTCTGTTCGTGATGGGTCTTGATACACTGACACCAGCCCCAGTCCACTCCTTGTGAAGCTCTCCCAAGTTCTTGAATCAACTTTTCTTGACAATCCTCTCAAGACTGCGGCCATCCCTGTCGCTTGTGCACCTTTTCCAGCCACCCTTTTCAGCAATGACCTTTTGTGGCTTACCCTCCTTGTGGAGGGCATCAGTGATCATCTTCTGGACAACAGTCAAGTCAGCAGTCTTCCCCATGATTGTGTTTGTGTGTACTGAACTAGACCGAGAGATACACTGTGTTCATACTGTTTTACTCAAACTCGAAATTAAATATTCTAATATTTTGAGGTGGGTTTTTTATGTCTTTGTACTGTATGCCATACTGATTAAAATTAAAATAGAAAAATGCTTGAAACATTTTAGTTTATGTGTAATGAGTCTATAATATATAGCATTTTCACTTTCTTAAATAACTGATGGAAAATATTGAACTTTTTCACAATATTCCAATTTTTTGAGATGCACTAGTATTTATAATTATATCCACGTCACTTTTTGTGTTGTGTATTTAATAATTTTATATTTTGCCTGAGTTTTTCTGTGTTTTGAAATTGTTAGGGGTAAGATTTGTCCTTAAAACATTATACAGCTATATTTACTTTTTAATTTATATTGATACATTTATTTTTACTGAACCAGTTTTGCTTTTATAGCTCTCTAATGTTTCTTACTTGCTGCTGCTGTAATGTGTGAATTTATATATCTATTCAAAATTACAAGTAAATTTAGATTTCAAGCAATAAAAGTAAAAAATACTGATTTCATGTAAATAAGGCTGAAGGTGAAGAACATTAGGAAATGTAAATATATTCAATACACCACAGAAAAATGTAATTATTTAATGTGATGTGTATACACTCACCAGCCACTTTATTAGGAACACCCCCACATCCACCTGCTGTTTTGTTCTCTGCAGTTCTCTAATCAGCCGATCCGTCCACAGCAGCACGATGCATCAAATCCCGCAGATACAAATCAAGAGCTTCAGTTAATGTTCACAATGTTCAAACATCAGAATGGGAAAAATTGTGATCTCAAGGTGTGACTTTCTCTCACTGTGGTATGGGTGTTGGTTTGATCCAGATGGACTGGTTTGAGTATTTCAGAAGCTGCTGATCTCCTGGGGTTTTCACACACAACAGTCTCTAGAGTTTACACAGAATGGTGCAGAAAACAAAAAACGTCATCGAGTGAGTGAGCGACAGTTCTGTGGGTGGAAACAAACGCCTTGTTGATAAGAGAGGGTCAGAGGGAAATGGACAGATTGGTTCAAGCTTTTTTTTCCCCCAGGAAGGATATAGTAACTCATATAATCACTCTTTACAACTGTGGTGAGCAGTAAAGCATCTCAGCATGCAGCAGCTGAAAGAGGAACACATTGGGTTCCGCTCCTGCAGCCAAAAACAGGGATCTTAGAATCAACAACACGTTCCTATTAAAGTGGCCAGTGAGTGGATAATTAAAATGCAGATATTTCTTTGTCAGTTTCCAAGCTCCATAGCAGTAATGAATCCAATTCAGTTTTAATTCTATAGAGCTTTTAACTACGGACATTATCACAAAGCAGCTTTACAGAAATCCAGATACAGATTTAAATGTATCCCTAATGAAGAAGCCTGAGGTGATGGCAGTGAGGAAAAATTCTGAGAGGAGCCAGACTCAAAGGGACCCATCCTCATCTGTGGGACACCTGATAATGTGATTGTAAATCATTACTCTTCTAGAACTGTGTATTGTAGAGTCACGCAGTGCTATGTGTTGGAAAAATATTCAGTAAAAGCATCAGAGTGATTTTTATTTCAGGTTTGGTTTCAGCAAAATTTCAAGCCAACAAATTTCCAGTGGTGAGCCTGAATATGAACAGCGAGCAGGGCTTATACTGAGACACAAGTGAAGAACATTGCTGTGGTGAGAATCCGCAATGACGCACTTCTCCTCCTGTCCAGCAGGGGGCGCACAGTAAACTCAGGAGGCCAAAAAAAAAAAAAGCTGACGCGCTGACGTAGAGACACAACCAACATGGCGACGCCTATGCATCGATTAATTGCTCGCAGACAAGCGTGAGTTTACATGAATATTCTCGTGTTTCGGGCGCAGGGCTGTGCCGTTGTTTCCCACTGAAACTGGATGCTGCAGCTCTGGGAGCTCCGCACCGGGAGGCGCGCGCTCTGTGTGAGGGCAGTTAGCTGGCGAGCAGGCGGCTCTCTTTTACACTTCTAGTGCACTATGTAGGGCGTATAAGTGGTAATTTATCACCACTATCTAGTGGACTTGTTTCGGGAATAGGAAGCGGTTTGGAGCGGAACCGGAATGTTAGCTTAAACCGCGTTATGATTTAATGTGTGTTATTGTTGTTGTGATGTCAGGAAATGTTCCGACCTGTTTGAAGAGACGGTTTTTTCGTCACCACATGACGTCATGGTGATTGTTTTGTAGGAGCTGTTGGTTTTATTTTACTGTTTTAATTCCTAGTGTTGGTGTGTGTGTGTGTGTGTCTCTCTCTCTCTCTCTCTCAGGGAGGCCAATAAGCAGCATGTCCGCTGTCAGAAGTGTCTGGAACACGGCCACTGGTCCTATGAGTGCACTGGGAAAAGGAAATACCTGTACAGACCTTCCAGAAGCGTCGAGCTGAAAAAGAAACTGAAAGAGGAGGCAGAAAAGGCAGCCAATGCTCCCGGGTACAAAACACACCTGCGCATAAATAATGGCTCCCCACTCTTCATCACTGCTGTATCAGTAATACATGGCCAAAAAACTGATTGATCAAGTTGTGTGTGTAAAAAAAATATATATATGGACATGAGTGTTTTAGTGGGAAAGTCACCACTTGTATTTTTCATATGAACTACATCTGGGACATTGAATAACACATTTTCCAGTTTGTCACTCATGAGGAAATTATTTGGGGACTTTTTGTTTGTCAATGTGTTGATATAATAAAAATCACACGGTGGCTTGAAGATATGAAGTTTATCTGCTCATGCTGTAAAACTCACATTTTGCATCAAACGAAATACGTCATGGATCTGAGTGACATTTAAATAATATTGTCTGGCTTTTTTTTTTTTTGTGGTCTATCAGATATATTCCATTCAGCTAGCATGGTACTGAACGAGTCAAAGATGAGTAGCCGGATGGAATATATCTGATAGACCACAAAAAAATTATTATTATTGTGTGTGTATATACACATTCCTTTCGGGTGTTCAACGCGTCTTTCTCTTTCAAAATTCTCTCAAAATCTTCTGTATTTAATGAAGCAAACCTGGCGGCCATGTTTGTTTACAAATTGTCACAGTCGCTCGCTAGGACAGAAGTTTTGTCTCCGACATGTGACGTCATGTTGTCTTGACAACCATGCAATATCATA
Source organism: Neoarius graeffei (assembly GCF_027579695.1). Taxonomy (NCBI): domain Eukaryota; kingdom Metazoa; phylum Chordata; class Actinopteri; order Siluriformes; family Ariidae; genus Neoarius; species Neoarius graeffei. The sequence continues at coordinate 82,341,343 of NC_083580.1, forward strand.
AACCATATTCAACGCTCATTCTCCATCGGGTAGAGTGACGTAATACACGTAGGATAAGCGATATGCTAACAATATTGCATGCTATCAAACCAAATGAATGAAACCCACTCGAAGGGAATAGAACACATTTTTATTCCATCGAAAAAGTGTCCTGTGTGAATAATAATTCCCTCCGATAACGTCACTCCCAGTGTTTTCCCGCTGACTAGATGCACATTGTCAAAATGGCAAACTGGTTCAAAATTAAAATTCCTTTAACTTGGGTAATTTTTTTGTGGATGTGTCCATATAATATAAAGAACATTACACAGTGGAGTGAAGATATGAAATTTATTTTCATGAAGAAGGACGATTTCTCAGAGGACGCTTCAAATAGTAGAGTTTTATTAGGATTGGAATAACTCCTTTCTTATAATCAGAAGTCCTCTTTGGTCACAGCATCACAACTGAGCTATTTATGTATTTACAAAAATTCTGTAATTTTCATCAACAATCAGATAAAATGAAGGAGTTGGAAAATGGATACAACAGAGATGGTATGAATGGACCAACTCACATTTATTACTGTAAATACCACTGAGAATAAAGGTGTGTGTGTGTCCTGTGATGGACTGGTGTCTCATGCTGTGTGAATTCTCCTGTTCCGTTCCCAGGAGAGACTCTGGATCCCGAGCAGTATAAAGCTCTTACTGAATATGTCTGTTCATTTTTAGCCCCAAATTCTGTGTTTAAAAAGTAGATAAATTAGTGATGAACAAATGTGTGGTTTTAAAAGTCATATTCTGGCACTTGTGAAACATTACACTGGAAATCGAGTCTGATGCAGAAATCCTGCTCTTGGGTCAAAGTGTAAGGAGGGCACGAGTCCATGGGGTGTTTATAATGTCCATGTTAATAAATCCTGGCCGTTTTAATGACCGAAACAGTCTGAACTACACAGAAGATGATTAATGGGTGAAAGTCACATGGTCCCAGCTGTGCTGAAGCTGATGGCATGAAGTGAGCAATGTAGTTTTGTGTACAATATTAGAACAGATCCTTTGAATCATATGAAGTGACTCTGCCCACCTGACTCCTGATTTCTGTTTTGTGTTTGTTAGAGATGGACCAGTGGCTCTGAGTGAAAAGAAAATGAAGAAAAAAAGGTGCAGCTTTGTTTTTTTTATCATTTTAGTATTATTGATATGATTTAAACATTATATATATGGATGTGTCTGTCACTCAGTGTGTGTGTGTGTGTGTGTGTTTATAAAACCACAACCCTTTTCCTCGCTGTTGTCCTTCAGGTCTAAATCGTCCAGCGGTTCCAGCAGCAGCAGTGACTCGGACAGCTCCTCCAGCGACTCGTCGTCAGACAGCGGCGACTCGTCCAGCTCGTTGTCTTCCTCAGAGGATGACGAGAGCAGCAGCAGTGACAGTGAGGACACTTCCAGCTCTTCCTCCTCGTCCTCATCGTCCTCTTCCTCCAGCTCTGACTCGGACTCCTCCAGTAGCAGCAGTTCTGATCAGGGCCCTCCGAGGAAGAGGAAAAAGAAGAAATAAAGAGCGGCGCTGTCTGTATTTCCAGTGTTTAGTTGTTTTGTGGTACTCTGATTGTCCTGGGAGAAAACGATCCCTGTTCAAATCCCTCACCTTTCCTTCACTGCTTTAATTTGGGAAGCAGCAGCTCTGAACAGAAAGGAGATGAACACTGGATCATTTCTCCTGCAGGGAAGAAAACGAATCGTTCAGAGCTCCGATTATTTTTTCTGTTGTGTTATTTGTTACCGTCAGAGGAAGTGTTCCTTTTTCTTTACCTTTTTGTTTACTCATCATCTTTCTTCCTTTCATTCATTGTTAGTGGAATTTCTGTTTATGGAGTAAAGATAAAATTTATTTTCTGTTTTCTGGAAACAAAGATGCAGGTTGTTTTATTTTTGTCACATGGAATGAAATGAATATCAGACCTGTGGTTGACCTGTCAGTTGCTCTATGCAACATGACGTTAGAAGTGTGTGTGTGTGAGAGAGAGAGAGCGCGCCCCCGGATCAGACCATCTGAAATAAACTGTATGAGGTTTTTTTTGTTTTGTTTTTACACATGTACTCTTTGAGCAGACACAGACGGATCCTTTTAACAGAATAAACTGATTGTTTGATTGATTTAAGAATCTTAATGAAACTCTCGTGCCTTTTGCTTTATTGTTTTGGAGTTGATTTAAGATTAAGTTAAAGGTTGTATTTGTCACCATCAGCTACGCTACCCTACAACAGCGTTCAACACACACGAGCTCAAATGTTTTGATGAAATTATTTTAAACTACATTCATCAACGGGATCATATGATTTACTGAAGAGGCTTTTGATTCTCATAATATTATACTAAAATGTGTTTTACAGGGTTCATCACTCTACCATGCTCACTTGCTGGCCATTTTATTAGGAACACTCATACCCTTGTGCATTAAATCACACAGATCAAGAGCTTCATTTAGTGTTCACAGCGAACATTGAATTAAAATTCATCATACAATGAAAATCTCCAGTGGTACAAACAGTAAACAGACAAGTGAACACATTACATTTAAAAAATAAGCAATAAAACAGCAATAAATAAATATAAAAATAACGCAGGGGGGTATTAAGGCACAACACGAATTACACCTGTCCAGGATTTCCACTGCATTGTTACTGTAATTATTGCATCATGATTACTTAAAAGTTTATTTGGGTAAAAACTTTTCAGAAATCTGGAAGTGTGAGTTTTTAAGAACCTGTAGCACCTTTAGCTGAATGGAATATATCTGATATACCACGAAAAAAAGCCATTATTATCTCATCTCATTATCTGTAGCCGCTTTATCCTTCTACAGGGTCGCAGGCGAGCTGGATCCTATCCCAGCTGACTACGGGCGAGAGGCGGGGTACACCCTGGACAAGTCGCCAGGTCATCACAGGGCTGACACATAGACACAGACAACCATTCACACTCACATTCACACCTACGCTCAATTTAGAGTCACCAGTTAACCTAACCTGCATGTCTTTGGACTGTGGGGGAAACCGGAGCACCCGGAGGAAACCCACGCGGACACGGGGAGAACATGCAAACTCCACACAGAAAGGCCCTCGCCGGCCACGGGGCTCGAACCCAGGACCTTCTTGCTGTGAGGCGACAGCGCTAACCACTACACCACCGTGCCGCCGCCATTATTATTATTATTATTATTATTATTATACATACACATTCCTTTCGGGTGTTCAACACATCTTTCTTTTTCAAAATCTTACGTATTTAACGAAGCAAACCTGGCGGCCATGTTTGTTTACAAATTGTCACAGTCGCTCGCTAGTGCAGAAGTTTTACATCACCAATGTGTGACGTCATGTTGTCTTGACAACCGTGCAATATCATAAACCATATTCAACGCTCATTCTCCATCGGGTAGAGTGACGTAATACACGTAGGATAAGCGATATGCTAACAATATTGCATGCTATCAAACCAAATGAATGAAACCTGCTAGAAGGGAATAGAACACATTTTTATTCCATCGAAAAAGTGTCCTGTGTGAATAATAATTCCTGATATTTCCCTCCGATAATGTCACTCCCAGTGTTTTCCTGCTGACTAGACGCACATTGTCAAAATGGCAAACTGGTTCAAAATTAAAATTCTTTTGATTAACTTGTGTATCTTTTTTGTGGATGTGTCCATATAATATAGAGAACATTACACAGTGAAGATATCAAGTTTATCTTCTCATGTTGAAAAACATTTTCACTCATTCACGATATATACATTCACCGCTTGAAGATAAACTTCACATCTTTATACATCCATGTAATATCCTCTAATATATTACATCTTCAGGCTCATTTGCATCTCAAAATGTTGCATAAAGAAGGAGGACGCTTCAAATAGCAAAGGGTTTTATTAGGATTGGAATAACTCATTTCTTATAATCCTCTTTGGTCACCGCATCACAACTGAGCTATTTATAAAAATTCTATGATTTTTATAGTTTTTCATACAAGTGTCAAGGTGGTTAGCACTCAGTGCGTTTACATGCACATAGAGAAAATCAAATTTCTGCCGTTGCTCGACTGAAATCGAAGTTCTAAATGCCATGCAGTACGTTTACATGCACATCCAAATCGAGCTGCTGTCGGTAATCGAGCTAAGGGTCCCAGCAGGGGTGCCAGAGAAATCCAATCCTACATGCACACAAGGAAATCGAGCTATTGTGTGAGGTACATTGTGCACGCGAGCCACAGGTGGCGCTACACACCCCATCGTGTTGGTACACTTCTGGTTGTCGTCATGAAGAAGAGCTATTCAAGAGTATAAACAAAGTTATCAGCAGTGTTGCCAGATACTGCTGACGTTTTCCAGCCCAAAACATGTTCAAATCCACCAAAATGCACTTAAAACCCCCCAATCTGGCAACACTGGCAGTTCCGTGTTCACAAGTTCAGTGCTCAAGCTGTTAAGCCCCGTCTACACGATCATACATTTGTCCATGGACATCGTCATACAAATGTATGATGATGTTCATGGACAAATGTATAATCGTGTGGACGGTTTTCCCAACAAACTTTAACAACGTCATACTTGTATGACGTTGTATGATGTTGTTCAAATTTTTAGAATCGTGTTTCTACTTTCCAACAAATGTTCACAACATCTTACAACATTTTGGGTCATCCACCAATCAGATTGTTAATTCGGGTCATGTGATCTACACTGCCTGCCATGTGACATACAAAATGGCAGCCCCCAAGGAAGAGAATGTATGATCGTGTGGACAGAAATCCACAACATGATCATACAAACTTGAACATCATCATACATTTGTATGATAATGTTTTGGACAAATGTATGATCGTGTAGACGGGGCTTTAGGCTTGCTCTAACAGACTGTATGGCTACAAACTGTCCTGCGCAGACCACTGTTTTGTAAGACAACTTATTTTGCACAATTGTATATTTTTCTAAAGTCCATTTTTTGCTTACAAACAAAAATTTTTTGCTTACAATTTAACTTATGTCTTAATAAACACACAAAAAAGTTAAATTGTTTTGTTTTTATTGACATTCTTCAGATGTTGGACATCTATATACACACACACACACACACACACACACACACAAATACAGTGACTTGTTTATGTACACAATTCACAGCTATGCAACAGCTGTACAGATGTATTTGGTGATACAGTAAGTGAGCTAAATTTTAACAGTGCAAACAATTCCACAAAAAGAAAAGATTCATGCCGTTGTCATGATTCGTTGTCATGCCAACCGAGGCTGTTGTGTTTCCCGCTTGTGGTCTCGTCACTCGTCACTTCCGGAAGGGGCAGTGCTGAAGTAAGTAGCTCGAATACGTAGCTCAATAGGGTTTACTGCTGATAACTTTGTTTATACTCTTGAATAGCTCTTCTTCATGACAACAACCAGAAGTGTACCAACATGATGGGGCGTGTAGCGCCACCTGTGGCTCGGGTGCACAATGTACCTCACACAATAGCTCGATTAACTTGTGTGCATGTAGGATTGGATTTCTCTGGCACCCCTGCTGGGACCCTTAGCTTGATTATCGACAGCAGCTTGATTTGGATGTGCATGTAAACGCACTGAGTGACTCACAGCAAGAAGGTTCTGGCTTTGAACCCAGTGGCTGACGGGGGCCTTTTTGCGTGGAGTTTGCATGTTCTCCCTGTGGGTTTCCTCTGGTTTCCCCCACAGTTCAAAGACATGTGGTTAGGTTAACATGAGGCAGCCTTGAAGTGCCTCTGAGCAAGGCACCGAACCTCAGACGCACAGACATTTTGGGGGGCAAGTGCTCTGGGGGGAAAAAGGGCACTTTTTTGCGCATGTGGAACACCTTATTATAAAAGTCTGAGATTTAACCCTCCTCTTGTGTTCGGGTTGCCACTGACCCGTTTTAGTTTTTAAAGGTGTAAAACAACCACTTAATGTTAATTTATTACATCAAGGCTTTTTGACTTTGCCAGGAATCTCTAGTTGAACAAAATAGAAAAAGAAATTTTTGTTTTCCTAAATCTGAAAATGGTCTAGCAAAAAATATAATACTTATGTGCAGTTGTTTCTGTATGCGACGGGCTACTTCACGACAAAATAATTACAGCTTGGGCTTAGAGGGCAAACAATACATTTTCACTCGATTCATGTGTTAGCTGGCTGGTGGGGCAGGGGAAGAGCTGACTGACTGCCCGATGTGTTGTCTGCGCTACGACAAGGCCGTGGCTTCCAGGACACTATGCTGCTGCAACCTCACATTGAATGCACTGCACGCTTGTTCACGTGACAGAGCAAGAGAGACAGAGGTCCGGTGTGTGTGCGGAGGGGGCACACATTGGTATGAGGGGCCGCATAAGACTTTATCTATGTATGTGAGAGTGAGAATGTATGTATGTGCAAATAACAATATATGCATGTGAGAGTGAGAATGTATGTATGTGAGAGAGCGAGTATATATGTATGTAAAAGGGCCAGTATGGATAATGCCTTGTATGGCCTCAGTAAACTGTAAAAAAAAAAAATTCAGAAGGGCACTTTTTTGGACAGAGGGCAGAGGGGCAGGTGCTTGAGCACCACCTCGTGTCTGTCTGTGCACGCCACTGCCGAACCTGCAGCTGGGCGCTGTAGCGTGGCTGCCCACTGCTCTGAGTATGGGTGTGTGCATGTGTGTGCTCACTGCTTCAGATGGGTTGAATGCAGAGGATGAATTTCAGTGTGCTTGAGTGTGCATGTGACACTTCTAAAGCTTTCAAGGAAACATTGGAGGTCTGCGTTTATCAACATTTCACGATAGGAATCACAGAGTTCCTGTTGGGATTTTTTTGCGTGTGCACACAAGAAGTTTTTTTTAAGTATCGATATCGGGATAGGAGCTTGAGTATTACTTGGTATCGGATCGAAAAGAAATCCCGTCCATCCCGAGTGAGAGTCACATCTTCATCTCGCTGATGAAACCAAGGGGGGTTGGTGTTTTCTCTCTCTCTCTCGCCCCCTAGTGGAATAACAGAGCATTTCCACCAAACCTTTACATTCATCTGGTGTGTTTGGCTCAGGAGGCGTGGCCTGCTGATCACAGAAACAGCTCTGGGAGCCGAAAGGTTGCTGGTTCGATTCCTTGGCCCAGCAGGAATGGTTGAAGTGCCCTTGAGCTGAGCAGGCCACCCCGGGCTGCTCTGGATAAGAGCATCTGCTAAATGTCAAGTGATTTTACTTTCGAATACGAACCGGAACCTTTACGGAACCCGTCTGATCCCAGCCTGGCGTGTGTGTGTGTGTGTCACGTGACCGTGGCTCCTCCCCCCGGGCCCTGGAGCGTGTCGGAGCCCCGCGGCGCGGCGCGGCTTCACTCAGCGGCTTCCCTCAGCGAGGCGGCGGAAACTCCGCGCACTCATGGCTCCCTCAGCCCGAGCGGGTTAAACTCAACACTGGGGTTTTTAAAAACACGTTTGGATTGATTTTATTTATTTTTTAGCCCAGTTCTCCCTGATGACACATTTAATGGAGTTGTGAGTCGCAGTGAAGAAAAGACAAAGGAGGAGAAAAAGGGGCTTTTTCAGAAGCTACGATGGTTTGGGCCTAAAACAAGACAAGAGGTAAAAAACAAACAAACCCCACAGCAGACTTTTATCACCTGGAGCTCCCGGGCTGTGAGTGATTTCTTGGAGAACATGCAGGAGGAGGAGGAGGAGGAGGAGGATGAGGGTCTGACAGGGTTTACCTCAGTTTTTATTCCGTGAAGCGGACTGTTAGCTCTGTTAGCACACAGCTAGCTGCAGGAGGAACTGCTGTTATTATTTATTATTGGTGGTTAGCATTAGCCGGCTAAACACTTTTTAACACACAACTTGGTTTAAAAGGATTTGAATTGTAGACATTATTATAGGGTTTTTTGTAATTTATATAAATACAGTACCTATCTATGTTGTTTGTTTATCACTAGTCTAGCTTAGCGTTAGCTATCCTGTTTAGCACTTTCCTTCCTCAGAAGCGCACACACACTTTTTTTTAATTTATTTTAATCAAAGGTAATTCAGGCTAATTTTCTGATGAATTCTGAGCTGGAGTGAAACCCTACAGGCAGTTTTGGTTTTTTAATCCTTGTTTTTCTTGCCAAAACTGACCACAGCAGAAGAGTTGAACAATCTCTCGGGTCAGAAATTACGAAACACTCACTGAGCAGTTTATTAGGAACGCCTGATGTTCAGAAATCACTCAGTCATGTGCAGGAGTTTTTGATAAAACACTGTGTTGATGAGAGAAGGTCAGAGGGGAATGATCAGAGCTGAGTGAAGTCACCACTCTGTGCAGCTGTGCTGAGCAGAAAAGCATCTCGCGGCACATCAACGCTTCAGGCTGATGATCAGGAACAGCAAGAGAGAACATCAGCTTCTGCTCCTGTCACACACACACACAAATCAGAGTCTATAGTGAGTCGACATCATCTTTATCTGATCTTCATCTGCTCAGGATCAGTGACGCTGGTTTAGTAATAACTTCGTAAACGATACCTGTTGACTACAGCGTTCCAGTTTGACGATGAAGGTGCGAGGACAGGGATTTCTCATCGCCAGGGAAGATGCACCTTTCACTTGAGCAGAAAAGTCCAGGATGTTAAGAGGAAGCAGGAACGCCACAGAGCTCTAATGGAATTTGTACACACACAAATGTGTGTTAGTTTGTTAGTCACAGTTAGAACTAAGTGCTCAAGAATAACACAATTTTATATTAAAACTGTTTAAAACGATCTCCAGCGTAACATTCAGTGCTTTCAGGCACACTTTAGCCCTATTCAGATGGGATTAACTGTCCATGAGGTCATTTCCTCTTTCACAGGAGCCGCTCTGTGATTTTATTCCTGGACATGTCGGTGTTTTTCACCAAAACTCAGCACTCCGCTGATCATTTTAGTTTGGATACATGTGATTGATAAATGACTCTGGTGTAGCTGGGTGATACAGTGGTGTAGTGGTTATCATTGTTGCTTCACAGCAAGAAGGTTCCAGGTTCAGACCCCATGGCCAACAGGGGTCTTTCTTTGTGGAGTTTGCATCTTCTCCCCATGTCTGTGTGGGTTTCCTCTGCGTCCTCTGGTTTCCCCCACGGTTCAAACACATGCAGGTTAGGTGAAATACCCAGCCACTGGGGTTGTCCAAGCCAGTGTGTTCTTTGTTCTGTGCTTAGAATTATTTCTGCCTGGATAGACTGGGGAGGGTTGTGTCAGAAAGGGCATCCGGTGTAAAACCTATGCCATATCAAATCTGCAGATCATGATGATCCACTGTGGCGACCCCTAATGGGAGTAACTGGAAGAAGAAGAAATGACTCTGCTGTACCTGAAAGGGTGCTAATATTTCTGAGAATCCATGTGTCGTGTTTAATAAAATGGAAACGCAGGAATTTTGTAAATTGAAATAAAAAAACCTGTTTCCTGTATCAGTAACTTCCTCCTTTACACCTAAACATTATTAACGTACAGGATTACTCCATCGTCTGAATGATAAATATCTTTAATATCGAGTTTATTTGGGTTTTCTGTCTGTATAACTCTGATCTTGGATTCGTCACAGCTCTCATTCCTACCAGCACAACTTTTTTCTTTCAGTTGTGAAGAACAGTTGAACGCTCGCACTCTCACCGCTCGACCTTTGAGATTTACATCACAGTCTAATCTCACAGTCTAGAATTGAGCCATCGTATAAATCCGGACAGCAATTAACCGACAGTTTGCCTTTCTGTATTTTGAATATTCCCTCATCTTTATTATCCCTGTCAGGGTCACGGTGGAGCCGGAGTCTTTCTCAGGAACGCTGGGTGAGCATTGGCTCTCTTATCGCAAATCTAAATAGAGGGAGAGAGCAGAGTGGAGACAATTTAATTACTCTGTTTATTTGTGCACCAGCAAAACAGCAAGTTTTACAGGCCTTGTAGTGATGTATTTACAAAACACACACACAGCGCGAGCGTGCCTTCTCCTGGAACCGGATGCATGTTGTGTTGTGTAAGGCCAAGGCAGAGCTGCTGACGGTTGTAGAATTGTGTGATGCGTCCGCTTTGGCGCGCAGGACTGTCGGCTTATAAACACTTTCAGCTTGTCCATGCTCTACTTCCTGTTTTGCTCCATAACTTCAGTTCACCATTTCCTCTCCTACTCTTTGTGGTGGTGAAGAAAGAACTCGATGTGCTCATGTGAAGGTTACAGTCATGACTCTGTCATGTTATTTATCTCATGCCTTTTGGTGTTTGTGTTTGGATTTGAGGAGTGAGTGTTTTACCTGCCAGCGGTTATTATACTCGGGTGTGTCCTGCTGCTTTAATCGTGTAGGAGCTGAGGGAAATGTTGTAAATGTCCAAATGCACAATGGTGTTGAGTGTAATATTCTTATTCTGATCAGTAACTTGAGCTGAGCTTTTTCAGGAATGTGAAAATCTTCATTTAACATTTTAAAAAAAGAAAAAAAACGAGTTTAATGATGTAATCGTCTAGATAAAAAAAATAACGTGTCAAAAACCTTTAAAGCCATGTGGTGGCGCTGTTGAGTCTTTTGTGACGTCTGTTCAGATTGAGTGCTCAAACTTTTTCATCAGGTTTGAAATTAAAAAAAAAAAACATGACCAGATTGGAGTGTGAGGAGTTTACGTTTGGGCAGAGCTCACCTTTTCCTTCCTGCTTTAGTTCTGTTTGTTTTCAGATTTAGAACAACGCGACTAACGTTTACCTGTGGCTTGATTTAATTGCAGTGTTAAGATGATGACTTGCGGCGTGAGTACAGCGAACATGAGACTGTAAACCTCGAGTCACACCTGATCTCTCATCACCATAATGCTCTATATCGATGTTAATAACGAACAGAAACATCAGTTAAATATATTTATTAAGGAGATCAGAATATTTCAGTCGTCCCCCCCCAAAAAAAAAACAGATTAAAGTCCTAGTCTGTTAGAGTTTAGATGGAGATGTTACAGGTGGGGGCAGCACGGTGGTTAGCACTGTTACCTCACAGCAAGAAGGTCCGGGTTCGAGCCCCGGGGCCGGCGAGGGCCTTTCTGTGCGGAGCTTGCATGTTCTCCCCGTGTCCGCGTGGGTTTCCTCCGGGTGCTCCGGTTTCCCCCACAGTCCAAAGACATGCAGGTTAGGTTAACTGGTGACTCTAATGGCCCTTTTCCACTACCCTTTTTCAGCTCACTTCAGCCCGACACGGCTCGCGTTTCGACTACCAAAAAACAGCACGACTCGGCTCGCTTCAGCCCTGCTTAGCCCCTAAAACTCGCACGGTTTTGGAGTGGGGCTGAAGCGAGCCAAAGCGAGCCGAGTGAGGCTGGGGGCGTGAGCAGACACTCCCCTGTGCACTGACTGGTGAGGAGGAGTGTCCTCACATGCCCACACACGCCCCGCGAGCACGCTGGGATCTGTAAACACCGTAAACCCGGAAGAAGAATAATTACGAATTATGAGAATTTCTGAAGCCTTATGCGCCTCGCCTCATCTATACGCTCTTGCCAGTATCTGTTGGCGTTGTCGGTGACAACAAGCCACAGAACCAAGACCAGCAACACTAACGACTCCATGTCCTCCATGTTTATTGTTTACTATCCGGGTCGTGAGACTACCGCTTAAAAGATCACTGATGTCACTGTTTGCGCTGCTTAACGACATCACGTGACGTCCACCCACTTTCGCTAACTCCACCCAATGTGTCCACCCACTTCCAGCCAGCACGGTTCAGCGCGGTTGTAGTCGAAATGCAACTCCAACAGCCCCGCTCAGCTCGACACGGCACGGCTCAGCCCGACTCAGCCGCGTTTGTAGTGGAAAAGCGGCATAAATTGAGCGTAGGTGTGAATGTGAGTGTGAATGGTTGTCTGTGTCTATGTGTCAGCCCTGTGATGACCTGGCGACTTGTCCAGGGTGAACCCCGCCTTTCACCCGTAGTCAGCTGGGATAGGATCCAGCCCACCTATGACCCTGTAGAACAGGATAAAGCGGCTACAGATAATGGATGGATGTTACAGGTGATGTTTGAGATCAGGTGATTGTAGATTTACCTCGGTGAATTCAAAGCAGAAGGTCCTGAGTTCAATTCCCAGCAAGGACAGGAAAAAGTGGGGGGAAAAGAGCAAATTAATTTAGACAGAAAGGCAGGTATAATAAGTGTAATTCTGGGGATAGAAGGTATAAAGGGGTTGCGGGAGAAACGAGGGGAAATGTGAAGAGAGCGTGGATGTTGACATGTTCTCATTCTTTTAACGAACACCCTAAAAAATCCCTTTTAAGAATGGCAACCTAATTCACCTCAGTGAATCCAAATTCACCCGATTTCAAAAATCATCTGTAACATAGACATGAGAAGTTGCAGATGTTTGTTTTAATTTTCAGTGTTCTCCACTTTTCAAAAATAAAATGTAGTGGCAGGGGTTTGGAGGACTTTGGGCTTTTTTGACAGTGAAACTGGCCAATAAATGGATAGGAAATGCTAAATCATTATTAAAATCATTTTACAAAAAATTAACACATTCTTACTGTACATATCATCTTTATTGTCAATGTGAGACTCATTTGACATTTCAGTTGAGACTGATGTGCCTGTTGCTCATCCCTGAATTAATTATATTTTTTTCTGTGTGAAAAATAAATGAACTTCCATACATAAACAAAATGCCCAATTACAATAAATGCATTTTTTTTTACAATACACACAATTAATGTTAATTGGGTGAAACCACTTCAATCAATCAATGCACGAGCTGGTGCGCGTGCCCGAGACTGGCACTACAAACAGGGATGTGATTTTTCCGCGAATTCGCGGAATTCCGCTTTTTTCACCTCAAAACTTGAAAAAAAAAAGCTTCCAATTTTTCCCTCAAATCCACATTCGTATCCTATTCGTTCCGACTTTGTTTGAAAGATGGCAGCCTCGGATTTGCATCTTTACGCCTCGATCACGGAGGCTGCCATCTTTCAACTCTTTGTTTGAAGCAAGCGCGTTCATTGGTTGTTACAGAGCGATGGGCTAATCAGGTACCTCGTTTCATCTCATTGACGTAATTACGTCATTTACACAATTCCGTCATTGAGATGAAACGAGGTACGTGATTGGCCCATCGCTCTGTAACAACCAATGAACGCGCTTGTTAGATAGCTGTACGTAAGCTCGCTTCAAACAGAGTTGAAAGATGGCAGCCTCCGTGATCGAGCGTAAAGATGCAAAGCGCGCGCGAGTGAGAGAGAGAGAGCGCGCGCGAGTGAGAGAGAGAGAGCGCGCGCAAGTGAGAGAGAGAGAGCGCGCGCGAGTGAGAGAGAGAGAGCGCGCGCGAGTGAGTGAGAGAGAGAGAGCGCGCGCGAGTGAGTGAGAGAGAGAGAGCGCGCGCGAGTGAGAGAGAGAGAGAGCGCGCGCGAGTGAGAGAGAGAGAGCGCGAGTGAGAGAGAGAGAGCGCGCGCGAGTGAGAGAGAGAGAGAGCGCGCGCGAGTGAGAGAGAGAGAGCGCGAGTGAGAGAGAGAGAGCGCGAGTGAGAGAGAGAGAGCGCGAGTGAGAGAGAGAGAGCGCGCGCGAGTGAGAGAGAGAGCGCGCGCGAGTGAGAGAGAGAGCGCGCGCGAGTGAGAGAGAGAGAGAGCGCGCGCGAGTGAGAGAGAGAGAGAGCGCGCGCGAGTGAGAGAGAGAGAGAGAGCGCGCGCGAGTGAGAGAGAGAGAGCGCGAGTGAGCGAGAGAGAGAGCGCGCGCGAGTGAGAGAGAGAGAGAGCGCGCGCGAGTGAGAGAGAGAGAGCGCGCGCGAGTGAGAGAGAGAGAGAGCGCGCGCGAGTGAGAGAGAGAGAGCGCGCGCGAGTGAGAGAGAGAGAGAGCGCGCGCGAGTGAGAGAGAGAGAGAGCGCGCGCGAGTGAGAGAGAGAGAGCGCGCGCGAGTGAGAGAGAGCGCGCGCGAGTGAGAGAGAGAGAGAGCGCGCGCGAGTGAGAGAGAGAGAGCGCGCGCGAGTGAGAGAGAGAGCGCGCGCGAGTGAGAGAGAGCGCGCGCGAGTGAGAGAGAGAGAGAGCGCGCGCGAGTGAGAGAGAGAGAGAGCGCGCGCGAGTGAGAGAGCGCGCGCGAGTGAGAGAGCGCGCGCGAGTGAGAGAGCGCGCGCGAGCGAGAGAGCGCGCGTGAGCGAGCGAGAGCGCGTGAGCGAGCGAGAGCGCGAGAGTGAGTGAGCGAGAGCGCGTGAGTGAGTGAGTGAGTGAGAGCGCGCGAGTGAGTGAGTGAGAGCGCGCGAGTGAGTGAGTGAGAGCGCGCGAGTGAGTGAGTGAGAGCGCGCGAGTGAGTGAGTGAGAGCGCGAGCGAGAGAGCGCGCGAGAGAGAGAGAGCGCGAGCGAGAGAGCGCGCGAGAGAGAGAGAGCGCGAGCGAGCGAGAGCGCGTGAGCGAGCGAGAGCGCGTGAGCGAGCGAGTGAGAGCGCGCGAGCGAGCGAGTGAGAGCGCGCGAGCGAGCGAGTGAGAGCGAGCGAGCATTTGAGAGCGCGTGAGTGAGAGCGAGCGAGTGAGAGCGAGCGAGTGAGTGAGAGAGAGAGCGAGAGAGCGCGCGAGAGAGAGAGAGAGAGCGCAAGCGTGCGTGCGCACGCGAGAGAGTGTGCGCGCGCGCGAGTGAGAGAGAGTGAGCGAGAGTGTGTGTGTGTCAGAGTTGCATGTTGACCATTAAATTGGCTTGAATTTGTTAATCATGACAAGTTTTTTCTTGTGTGTTTGCTTGCCATTTTAGTACAATTTTTAAGTCAGAAAACCCCAAAACCCAGGAGCTTCAGGGGGCTTCCCCCCTTGTCCCCTCACCAGGGTGCTGCCCTGGACCTGCGGCCCCCAGACCCCCGCCTAAAATTTTCAGATAATTTCACCAGCCCCAAATCACATCCCTGTACAAAGCCACCCCGGCCTCCGTAGTTCAGGTCCTTTGACTCAGGAACCCAGAAGTCCTGCAGTAAACGACTGCAGGGAAGCAACGGGAAGATGCAGCTCTCACCTACACGATCACAGATACGTAAAATAAAAGACCTGAACGTAACTGTGTATGTGCTGTTATATGGTTACTGTAACTGTGTATGGTCAGAAAAGGTGATAGATAAGCGTAACCGTTGCACAATAACAAACACCTGCAAAGTTATTTAGCTGCTGGCTAGCTGCAGCTTGTAGCGGTGTAGTGTAACGCAGGGATAGACCTCAATCTGCAGAGCTCTGTGTCACAATCTGTGGTTTTCTACTGCAGTCGCGTGGCCACTTCAGGTAGCCCCGTATGCATTCGTTTAATGGTCTTCTGCGTGTTAAATAGTTACAAAATTATTATAAAGCAAATATGTCACGATTTATTTGGTGTATACTGATGAAGTTGTTTGTTTATTGATTTATTTATTTGGCCAAGGGAAGGGTGGCGGGCCAGAATTAAAGTGGCGCACCGCCACGTTTTAAAAGCGCCCGTGGAGAACACTGAATTTTATAAGATATACCGGAACATGTCTTTAAAAAGTTGTTTCACGTTTTTGAAATTTCTCTTAACTTTTTCCTTGAACAGGAAATAATGGTTAAACTACTTGATTTTTCATCAGATCCTGATGTTATAAATCTGCATGTTCATACATATCCAGATACACTCCCCAGCACCTTTTAATAGGAACTTGTTGATTCTAAGCTCCCTGTTCTTGGCTGCAGGAGTGGAACCCAATGTGTTCTTCTGCTGTTTCATGCTGAGATACTTTTCTGCTCAGCACGGTTGTAAAGAGTGATTATATGAGTTACTATATCCTTCCTGGGGGAAAAAAGCTTGAACCAATCTGTCCATTTCCCTCTGACCCTCTCTTATCAACAAGGCGTTTGTTTCCACCCACAGAACTGTCGCTCACTCACTCAGTGTTTTTTGTTTTCTGCACCATTCTGTGTAAACTCTAGAGACTGTTGTGTGTGAAAACCCCAGGAGATCATCAGCTTCTGAAATACTCAAACCAGTCCATCTGGATCAAACCAACACCCATACCACAGTGAGAGAAAGTCACACTGTGAGATCACAATTTTTCCCATTCTGATGTTTGAACATTAACTGAACGTTTTTTTTTCAAGATGGCGGCGCGTACACGCAGCGTCTCCTGTCCGTCTCGACAGAATGGTGTTTTCGTGTTTTTTGTGTTTTAAAACAGCGTGTATCTGTTCGTCTTTGTCACGTCCATCAGTCTTAAGGCACACATACTCCCATGAGTTTCTGCATGACATCTGCAGAACTATATTCACGGATATAAATCCAGCGGACGCAGAAGTGCTATGCGACTACGGTTTGCTCCAGAGGCCTGCTCAACCACTGACCCCCACTCCTGCATCCAGCCTACAGTGGAAGCACCACAGGCAGAACATGCGGAAGCAGAAGAGGGGCAAGCGCGGAGGTATCCGGGCTAGGCTAGCGGCTAGCCCTCACCGGCCGACTAGCCCTACCATCACTCTCATTAGGGCGGCACAGTGGTGTAGTGGTTAGCACGGTTGCCTCACAGCAAGAAGGTTCCGGGTTCGAACCCAGCGGCCGGCGAGGGCCTTTCTGTGTGGAGTTTGCATGTTCTCCTCATGTCTGCGTGGGTTTCCTCCAGGTGCTCCGGTTTCCCACACAGTCCAAAGACATGCAGTTACAGGGTTCCCGCGGGTCCTTAAAAAGT
Organism: Neoarius graeffei; assembly: GCF_027579695.1. Classification (NCBI taxonomy): domain Eukaryota; kingdom Metazoa; phylum Chordata; class Actinopteri; order Siluriformes; family Ariidae; genus Neoarius; species Neoarius graeffei. The sequence continues at coordinate 82,358,010 of NC_083580.1, forward strand.
CTTAAATACAACTTTCGGTTTTCAAGGCCTAAAAACGTCTTAAATTGTTTGGAATTACTGGAATTTTCGAAAGGGAGGTATTAAATTTAATATTGGACCGAACGAGTGAAATGTCTCCATCCGGTTTGGGGTATTTTTTTAACCGTAATTTTAAAAGTGACCAGCGCACCTTTTGGGGGCAGCATTGGTTCTGTGCATTCTGTGCATTCCGTAGATCAAGAACTAACGTTAGGAGGCTACTGGAGGCGGTGTGGTGTGGTGCGGTGGTTGTGAAGAGTGAGAGATGCGCGGGTAGCTTACGTGGGCACTAGAAAGCGTTGATAATTATGGGAAGATGTCTGTTTAACGATAAGTGGTTGGGGGATGACAAATACCCTCAAAATAAGGAGAAGAATCGTTTGCGATAAAAAGCGCTGGATCGCACAAATGTGTTTAAAGACGATAACGCAGCGCTGGGGACACGCCCACTGGGAAACTGGCTTTTCACGGACACGAGGCGCGCATGTGTGTTAGAGGTCAAGCGCTCCGGAGTGAAGCGCAGGGGGGTTCGCGCATACGCACAAGAGTCAGGTGGAAAATGGGACTTGTAGGACATACTAATAATAATAGTGATTAGCATCATTTTTTTTTTTTTACATAATTAACATTGTTTATGGTACTAAGTTTAATATAAATATATAAACAACCTTTATTTCAAAACTCAATTAAAAAGAACTCCAGAAAATACAATAATTCTAAATATAGTACAATATAAATAATTTGTACAAAAAGTTTTGCTTTATTACCTATCGTCTACAACAGTGTTTTTAATATAATAATAAGAATAATATTGGCAACCACTAATAATAATTATTATTAGTAGTAATTATTATTGATTATTAATCATTACTACTTATGAATTAGTGATTAATAAGTACTAGGGATTATTAAATGTTATAAAATTAAGTTATTAAAAATTATTACAAATAATTATTAAAAAGTAGTAATTGGTAGAATACAAACAAATACTCATGGATTATAGATAATTTTTTAAATAGTGAACATTGATATAAAATAACTGTACTACTAAATAATAATGATGATGATAATAATAATAAACAATAATACTACTAGTAACACTTGTTGTTAATGTTATTATTATCAGTACAATTGTTATATCAATGTTCACTATTAAAAACAAATTATGTATCACTACTACTAATAATAAGTTACTACTTTTTAATAATAATTTTAACTAATCTTATAACTCAATTTTATAGCATTTTAATAATCACTACTTATTAATTATTAGTATAATTAAGTAGTAGTTAATAATAATTACTACTTATTAATTATTAAATTACATTTTGATAATCACTGCTTATTAAGTAGTAATTAGTAATACTGAATTATAATAATTGCTACTCAATTATTAATATAGCTAATAAGTAGTGATTATTAAAATGTTATAAAATTGAGTTAATTTTTTAAAATTATTATTAAAAAGTATTATTATTATTAGTAGTAGTAGTAGTAATACAAACAATTATTCATGGATTATAGATGATTATTTTTGAATAATGAACATTGATATAACAATTGCACTGATAATTAGTTTAGTTATTACGACACATTGATTAATATTGATAATGGTTATGAAAGGTGACAGTAGTTTTTCTGTGTTTAATGTAACGCTCTGATGATTGTATGACTGCATAAACAGGTTTACGCTGTTCCCTGCTATAATGCAGAAGATACTCGAGAACTTCCTCAGCCAGCTGTATACTGGACGACACTCACACTGATTTTGCTGTCGGGCACAAAATCACACATCAAAGATGATCTTTGGGGATTGAAATAATGCCGGCTAAGGTTGTTCAGCTGGCTCTACTTGCCGTTTATTGTTTTGGTTTTTGAAATGATTCCTGGTGTTTTCTCCAGTAAACCCCAGTCTTCTCCTCGCTGCTACAGTAGTTCTGCAGGCCCAGAACACACGACTTTGCTTCAGCTGTTTGCTGTCTAACAGTTGCCGTTGATGCACCCTGTTGTTCACCAATTGTGTGCATTCTTCTTAAAGTTAGTAAAAAAAAACTATTGCAGAAAACAGTTTTAAGTTGTCGTATTTATCATTTTCTTTGCCATGGTACAGTCTTAATTTTTCCATTTAGAGGTCTTGAAAAGGTCTTAAAAGTCTTTAAATTTGTACTTGAAAAATGTGCAGATACCCTGAGTTAGGTTAACGTGGGGTGACCTTGGGCTGAAGTGCCCTTGAGCGAGGTACCGAACCCCTGACTGCTCCCCGGGCGCTCTGGTGTGGCTGCCCACTGCTCGGAGTGTGTGCGTGTGTTCACTGCTTCAGATGGGTTAAATGCAGAGGATGAATTTTTACTGTGCTTGAAGTGTGTATGTGACGAATAAAGGTTTTCTTCTCTGGCCAATGTACGCTTGCTAGACAACAAGCTGGATTATGTCCGCCTACTCCGCTCATCTTCTAAGAGGCTGTCCACACGGCAACGGATTCAGGTGAATCTGATAAAATTGTTTATCGTTTTGGCCTGGTGTCCACACGGCACCGGCGTTTTGGGTGCCCTAAAACGATATTTTTTGAGAACAGGTTCCAGAGTGGAAAAATCTAGCAACGGCGCCGGTGCGAAGTCGTCTGGATGAGTAGAACGGATTTGTTTACGATGACGTCACAACCACATGACTAGAACAAGCAGCACTCTCGCTGTTTTGTATGAACCACTGCATTGCATTCACTTTTGTATACAGCTTTTCTTTTAAATAAACAAGTAACTGAACCATTTCTTGAATTTCTTTTTTTTATTGGATAAGACTGCTTTTCAAAATGTTCACACACAATATAAAAAGTTTTATATAAATTATATAAAAATGCTTTTCAAAATGTTCACACACAATAAGAAAATTAAGTTATATAAAACTATGCACACTAATAAAACTAATTTGTACACACAGAAGGCACGATTTCCTCGCGTAGTCGCAGCCATCTTCTTGTTGTTGTGTGCTTGTTCCTGAGTGCTTCATGCCGGGTAGAAGAAGGGGTTTATGCGCATGCGTCCTACTTCTATTGTTCTGGTGTCTCCAATGGGACTGTCTTACAGCGCACGTAGAGGTGTGGCATGTGTATTGCATCGTTTTCAGCAAGCGTTGCGTTGCCATATGTACCTGATATTTTACTGATCCGTTGCCCATGTGGACGCGATATTTTTTTTAATAAAATGTCATTGCCGTTGTCGTGTGGATGTAGCCTTAGTCTGTGAGTGAGTGTTGTGTCCTTGTGTTTGTGGAAACATGGCTTAACGACAGCGTCCCAGACTGTGCCATTCAGCTAGCCTGGCTAACATGCTACCGGTCAGACAGAGCACTAGTCGGGGGGGGGGGAAGACTCACGGTGGAGGACTCTGTGTTTATATCAGTGATGCCTGGTGCCACAATGCTGTCATGGTCTGCAAACACTGCTCACCACTGGTGCAGTTTATAATTATTAATTGCCGGCCATTCTACCTGCTGAGGGAATTTACAGCCATATTGCTGGTAGCAATATACATCCCTCCCGGGTCTAGTAGCAACAGGAGTGAAGCACTGAATGAACTCTATCAGCACATCAGTGAGCAGCAGACAGCCCACCCAGATGCTTTCCTCATCCTGGCTGGGGATTTATTCTTTTTCTTTTCTTTTAAACCTTTATTCGTCACATGCACACTTCAAGCACAGTGAAATTCATCCTCTGCATTTAACCCATCTGAAGCAGTGAACACGCACGTGCACACACCCAGAGCAGTGGGCAGCCACACCAGAGCGCCCGGGGAGCAGTCAGGGGTTCGGTACCTCGCTCAAGGGCACCTCAGCCCAAGGCTGCCCCACGTCAACCTAACTGCATGTCTTTGGATTGTGGGGGAAACCAGAGCACCCAGAGGAAACCCACGCAGACACGGGGAGAACATGTAAACTCCACACAGAAAGGCCCTCGCCGGCCACGGGACTCGAACCTTCTTGCTGTGAGGCGACCGTGCTAACCACTACACCACCGTGCCGCCCATTTCAACCATGCAAACCCCAAGAGCGTGTTTCCAAAACTCTATGGGCATATCAACTTTCCCACACGTGGAAACAATACTCTGGACAATGTTTACACCATGCACAAAGGTGCCTACAAAGCCCTCCCCCTCCCCCACCTTGGGGCCTCAAGGCCTCTGCATGCTCTTGCGACAAGGCTTTCGCAGATAGCTTTTCGCAGACAGTTGTAATTTATTGTTGAGCGGGGAGTAATAGGCGTGCGCTATGTTATTCACCGCCACAATGCAAGGGGGCGCGAAGTTGCGAAATCGCTAGGAGTAGTTGGTGGGTGTGGTTAGTGGAGTGTTTATCCTCCGGTTACTTATAATGACTAGAACTGGAGTCGTATAGATGTACGTACTTCCTCACTTCCTCGATCAACCGCTCTTCGTGCTGCTTTTTAAAAATTTTAAAATGGTGGTCATGAAAACAAAACAAACCAGGAAAGTAGGGAAGCGGAAGTGCGTGTACAGCAGATGTAGAGTGGACCAATCAGAGCCCTCTTGTCTGCGACGCTGTCTGCGAGGCTGTCTGCAGTGGTCACAATTTTTGGGAGGTGCATGCAGAGCGTCTGCAAAGGGGGGGGCTTCGCAGACGCCATCTGCGAGGACTGGGTTGTCAGCATAAATTGGCCTTCAGATCACTCCACTGTTATGCTAATGCCAGCATACAGGCCGCTGGTTAAAGTCACCAAACCAGCTACAAAGCAGGTACGTGTGTGGCCAGAGGGGTCCTCAGAGGCACTCCAGAACTGTTTTTCCACCACTGACTGGAGCATGTTCAGACAGGTGGCCACCTACAACAACACGACAGATCTCCAGGAGTATGCAGCGACTAGGGCTGAACGATATGGAAAAAATGTCATATCTCGATATTCATGCCAGATATCTCTATCGATACGATATGACTACGGGTTCAGTGAAAACCAAGCATTTTTGAGAAAAATAAAAACATCATAATACAAAAAAAACGTTGAAAGTGCAGTTTTATTTTTAAGAACTCACTGCCAGTCATCAACATTAACATAAATTACGAATAAATAAATTACAAATCAAACATTTTACTGCAGCTCTGCTTGCAGGTACCATGTCTTTTGCAATGTGGTATGTTATAGCGTCTGTAATTTCTTTGTCTGGTGGACTCGTATGGTGTAACGCTACTGAACGCATCAGCAATCAAACTTTTGCTTTGGCTTATTTTGGGATGACTGAGAAGTCCCCGGTGTTTCTCTCATTGTCATGCACTCTTCGTGCAGCACGCGATGGTGTTTCAGGTGGTGAAACATGTTTGTTGTGCTACCCTGCTTCGTCGCAATTTTTGCTAAGCATGACCTGCACAACGCCTCACTTTGGTTAACATCGTCCTTTTTGAATCCAAAATGCCTCCAAATAATGGAGGATGATTTATGTTTTGGCACCAAGTCAGATTCTGCACTGCCACTGGCCGCATTATCTTCTGCACTCATTTTCTTTCTTTCTTTTTAATTTCCCCGCTGTGTCTGTAGCGTGTGCGCGTGTCGGTCTGTCTCCCTCACTCCCGCCCTCATATGTTTGTCATTGGTTGGCTTCAGCTGTCGATCCACAGCAAGCATGAAATAAGGTTTGTGGTTGGCTGGCCTTAGCGGTGCATTCGAGGGCAATCATAAAAATGATGTTTGTTGTGACTGCCAGAGCTGTACATGCAGGGCGAGCGCGGGGAGGGGAAATCTATATCGTAGCTTTTTCGATATTAATCTCTTGAATGTTCATATCTAGATATATATTGTTATCGTATCTATCGTTCAGCCTTAACAGAGACTGTCACTGCCTACATGAGGAAGTGCATGGACGACGTTACAGTCACCAGAACCATCTCCATTCGGGCAAATCAGAAGCCATGGCTGACAGGGGAAGTCCACAGGCTCCTGAGGGCTCGGAACGCCGCCTTCAGAGCTGGAGACGAGGTGGGCCTGAGGACAGCTAGGGCCAACCTGTCATGAGGCATCAGGGTGGCCAAGAGACAGTATTCCAGGAACATTGCTGTCTACTTCAATGACAGCAGAGACACCAGGAACCTGTGGCGGGGGATTCAGACCATCACAGACTACAAGCCCTCGCCGCAGACCTGTGATAACTCCACCTCTCTGCTGAATCAGTTGAACGACTTCTTCGCTCGCTTTGAGGCAGACAACAGCACCACGGCACAGAAGACCCCACCACCTCCTGGCGACCAGGTGTTGATGCTGTCCCCAGACAGCGTGAGGAGAGCTCTCAGGACGACAAATGCACGGAAAGCCCCGGGTCCTGATAATATTCCTGGTTGTGTCCTGAGAGACTGTGCCAAGGAGCTCACAGATGTCTTGACAGACATCTTCAACATCTCGTTGAGCCAGGCTGTTGTCCCCACGTGACTCAAAGCCACCACCATCATCCCGGTCCCGAAGAAGCCGTCTCCCTCCTGCTTCATTGACTACCGCCCGGTTGCACTCACTCCCATCCTCATGAAGTGCTTCGAGCGGCTAGTCGTGCAGCATATCAAGTCTGCCCTCCCCCCCCGCCCTGGACCCTTTCCAGTTTGCATATCAGTCCAACCGATGACGCCATCTCCACTGCCCTCCACTCAGCCCTCACCCACCTGGAGACAAAAGACTCGTACGTCAGAATGCTGTTCATAGACTTTAGCTCAGCATTCAACACAATCATTCCTCAGCAGCTCATTCATAAACTGGACCAGCTGGGACTCAACACCTCCCTGTGCAACTGGCTGCTGGACTTCCTGACAGGGAGACCACAGTCTGTACGGGTCGGCAGCAACTCCTCCAGCACCATCACGTTGAACACGGGGGGGGGCCCCCAAGGATGTGTGCTGAGCCCCCTCCTCTTCACTCTGCTGACCCACGACTGCACACCAACATCCAGCTCCAACCTCTTCATTAAGTTTGCGGATGACACGACTGTGGTGGGTTTCATCAACAATGGTGATGAGACAATCTACAGGAGTGAGGTGAGCTGCTTGGCCATGTGGTGCAAGGACAGCAATCTCCGCCTGAACGTGGAGAAGGCGAAGGAGATTGTTGTGGACTTCAGGAGAGCAAACACCCAGCATGGTCCACTAACTATCGATGGTGCTGCAGTGGAGAGGGTGAGCAGCACCAAGTTTCTGGGTGTGCACATCTCTGAAGACCTGTCCTGGAGCAACAACACCGCATCACTGGCCAAAAAAGCCCAACAGCGTCTGTACTTCCTCCGCAAACTGAGGAGAGCAAGAATCCTGGCCCCCATCATGCACACATTCTACAGAGGCACCATCGAGAACATCCTGAGCAGCTGCATCACCGTGTGGTACGGCGCCTGCACCGTGTCCTGCTGCAAGACTCTGCAGCGCATCATGAGAGCAGCTGAGAGGATCATTGGTGTCTCTCTCCCTTCTCTAATGGATATCTATAACTCCCGCCTCACCCGCAAAGCCATCAGGATTGCAGGTGACCCCACCCACCCATCTCACAGCCTCTTCAGCCTGCTGCCATCGGGGAGGAGACTGCGGGGTCTCCGGGCCAAAACCAGCAGGCTCAAGAACAGTTTCTTTCACCAGGCGGTCAGGAGGCTCAACTCCCTCCCTGTTCTGCCCCTCCCCCCCTCTGCCCCCTGCCACAGATTCTGCCCGTACACCCCCCTGCCCCCCCCTTCAGCATCTGACGTCATCCTCACAGTTCCCCCCCCCCAACACACACACACACACACACACACACACACACACACACACACACACACACATTCATTCGCACACTGAACTCAGGGACCGCACATTTCACTTTACCTCGCTCATTTGCACTATTCTGCACTACCTCACCTTAACAGCTATTAGTTTATTGTTTATACTGCTTATTTCATGTTTACCTGCTATACTTCAAGTGCCCTTGACTGTTTATTTGCTCCAGTTTGTGTGTGTGTATATGAAATGAGTTTTTATATATATATATATATATATATATATATATATATATATAAATAAAACATAAACTCATTTTTGAAAAAAATTAGTTAGAGGGTCCATGAGGTGGGGCATATAAGTGTAATTCATAAAAATTTTACCTTTACTAGTGATGTCTTTCTATTCTAGTTTTTGTTAAATTCTGTACTTCAGAGATGCAACAAAACAAACTTTTTAAATTGAAATTTCTCGAAATCAAAAAATGTGGGCTGGCCCGCCCTGGTTATGTCTATTTCTTATCTAGAGTGTTTATATTGTTTATTTCAATTATTCTATTTTTATTTATTGCATTGCCTGTTTGCACCGTGGGTCAGAGAGGACTGAAATTTCATCTGTGCTGTATGTCGAGCATGTATAGCATATTTGACAATAAAGTTGACTTGACTTGACTTGAAGCTCTTGATTTGTATCTGTGGGATTTGATGCATCGTGCTGCTGTGGAGGGATCGGCTGATTAGAGAACTGCAGAGAACAGCGGGTGTTCCTAATAGTGGCCAGTGAGTGTACAGTGGAGCTTGAAAGTTTGTGAACCCTTTAGAATTTTCTATATTTCTGCATAAATATGACCTAAAACATCAGATTTTCACACAAGTCCTAAAAGTAGATAAAGAGAACCCAGTTAAACAAATGAGACAAAAATATTATACTCGGTCATTTATTGAGGAAAATGATCCAATAGTACATATCTGTGAGTGGCAAAAGTATGTGACCCTTTGCTTTCAGTATCTGGTGTGACCCCCTTGTGCAGCAATAACTGCAACTAAATGTTTGCGGTAACTGTTGATCAGTCCTGCACACCGGCTTGGAGGAATTTTAGCCCGTTCCTCCGTACAGAACAGCTTCAACTCTGGGATGTTGGTGGGTTTCCTCACATGAACTGCTCGCTTCAGGTCCTTCCACAACATTTCCATTGGATTAAGGTCAGGACTTTGACTTGGCCATTCCAAAACATTAACTTTATTCTTCTTTAACCATTCTTTGGTAGAACGACTTGTGTGCTTAGGGTCGTTGTCTTGCTGCATGACCCACCTTCTCTTGAGGTTCAGTTCATGGACAGATGTCCTGACATTTTCCTTTAGAATTCGCTGGTATAATTCAGAATTCATTGTTCCATCAATGATGGCAAGCCATCCTGGCCCAGATGCAGCAAAACAGGCCCAAACCATGATACTACCACCACCATGTTTCACAGATGGGATAAGGTTCTTATGCTGGAATGCAGTGTTTTCCTTTCTCCAAACATAACGCTTCTCATTTAAACCAGAAAGTTCTATTTTGGTCTCATCCACCCACAAAACATTTTTCCAATAGCCTTCTGGCTTGTCCACGTGATCTTTAGCAAATTGCAGATGAGCAGCAATGTTCTTTTTGGAGAGCAGTGGCTTTTTCCTTGCAACCCTGCCATGCACACCATTGTTGTTCAGTGTTCTCCTGATGGTGGGCTCATGAACATTAGCCAATGTAAGAGAGGCCTTCAGTTGCTGAGAAGTTACCCTGGGGTCCTTTGTGACCTCGCTGACTATTACACGCCTTGCTCTTGGAGTGATCTTTGCTGGTCGACCACTCCTGGGGAGGGTAACAGTGGTCTTGAATTTCCTCCGTTTGTACACAATCTGTCTGACTGTGGATTGGTGGAGTCCAAACTCTTTAGAGATGGTTTTGTAACCTTTTCCAGCCTGATGAGCATCAACAACGCTTTTTCTGAGGTTCTCAGAAATCTCCTTTGTTCATGCCATGATACACTTCCACAAAAATGTTGTGAAGATCAGACTTTGATAGATCCCTGTTCTTTAAATAAAACAGTGTGCCCACTCACACCTGATTGTCATCCCATTGATTGAAAACACCTGACTCTAATTTCACCTTCAAATTAACTGCTAATCCTAGAGGTTCACATACTTTTGCCACTCACAGATATGTAATAATGTATCGTTTTCCTTAATAAATAAATGAGCAAGTATAATATTTTTGTCTCATTTGTTTAACTGGGTTCTCTTTATCTACTTTTAGGACTTGTGTGAAAATCTGATGTTTTAAGTCATATTTATGCAGAAATATAGAAAATTCTAAAGGGTTCACAAACTTCAAGCACCACTGTATCTTTGTTAGAAGAAGATAGGAAGATCCGACCGAGTTGACTCACCTGGATTTGATTTGATTTGCATGTTGTGTAACGTCTCGTGCCCCAGTTTAGCACGCGGTGAGAAGCTCAGACTCAATCATTTGTAAAACAAAACATCCTGCAGCGCCTGAGAGCTCCGAACCGACTGCTGACGTTAAATCACTGACGCTCACGTGAGACTGGTTCTATAACGTCCTTGTTTACATCTAATCAAATAAACATCATCCCTGCGGTGTACAGGGCGTCTGAAGGGATGTTTGTGCAGGAAAAATTCATCCTTATTAGATTAGAGATTAGATTAGATAAAACTTTATTGATCCCTTTGGGAGGGTTCCCTCAGGGAAATTAAGATTCCAGCAGCATCATTACAGATAAACAGAGAAAAGAAATAGAGAAAAACTTCTAGATAAATTAAGTATTTACATATACAAATATAAAAGAATAAGATGTGGGGAAGAGAGGGGGGGGAGAAGTGGAGTTAGGGTAAGTGTGTGTGGGGGGGAGCAGGAGAGATATTGCACTTTATATTGCACATTGTCCAGTATTGCTTATTGTTAGGCTAGGCTACTGCTCCTTCCTGTCCTCTGTCCTCCTGTTACCCCTCCTCCCCCCAGAGAGGAGTTGTACAGTCTGATGGCGTGAGGGACAAAGGTGTTTTTGAGTCTGTTCGTCCTGCACTTGGGAAGGAGCATTCTGTCACTGAACAGGCTCCTCTGGTTGCTGATGATGGTGTGCAGAGGGTGACTGGCGTCGTCCATGATGTTCAGTAGTTTGTCCATAGACCTCTTCTCTGCCACCGTCACCAGAGTCTCCAGCTTCATGCTGACCACAGAGCCGGCCCGCCTGATCAGTTTGTCCAGCCTGGATGTGTCCTCCTTGGATGTGCTGCCCCCCCAGCACACCACGGTGTAAAACAGGACACTGGCGACCACAGACTGATAGAACATCCACAGGAGTTTCCTGCAGATGTTAAAGGACCACAGCCTCCTAAGGAAGTATAGTCTGCTCTGTCCCTTCCTGTGTAAGTGATTGGTGTTGCAAGTCCAGTCCAGCTTGCTGTCCAGCCACAGCCCGAGGTACTTGTAGGAATCCACAGCCTCCACCTCGACTCCCTCGATCAGAACTGGTCGTGACCTTGGTCTGGACCTCCCAAAGTCAATGACCAGCTCCTTGGTCTTCGAGGTGTTGAGCTGCTGATGGTTCCTGTTGCACCACACAGCAAAGTCCCTCACCAGGCTCCTATACTCCTCCTCTCTGTCGTCACTGATGCACCCAACGATGGCTGTGTCATCGGCAAACTTCTGAATGTGACACAAAAAAGCAAAGGGGAGTCCCATATACGATTCGTACATTGGGGGAGTGCCTGTTAGAGAGCGCACTTGTCCTGGGCCATTGGCATAGTGAGGTAGGGTGGCCAGTTCCTTTCCTCGCCGCCTTTAACTTCCCCAGTGTTTCCACCAGGTCCCCATTCACTGCTGGGTGGACAGGGAGCGAGCCCCAGATCCCCGTCGAGCCGAGGCTCGAACCAGGGACCGTTCGCTTAGCGGTCAAGCGCTCTAACCACTTTGGCCACCTGCGCTCCGAATGTGACACAGCTCAGAGTTGTAGCAGAAGTCCACGGTGTACAGGGTGAAGAGAAGAGGGGCCAGCACTGTGCCCTGGGGTGCTCCAGTGCTGCTAATCACAGCGTCAGACGTGATGTCCTTCAGCCTGACGTACTGCGGCCTGTCAGTGAGGTAGCTGGAGATCCAGGTGACCAGGCAGGGGTCCACTCGCATCCTGTTCAGTTTGTCCTGAAGCAATAGGGGCTGGATGGTGTTGAAGGCACTCGAGAAGTCCAAGAAGAGGATCCTCACTGTGCCATTTCCCTTACCCAGATGCGAGTGGGCTTGGTGTAGCAGGTAGAGAATCGCGTCTTCCACACCAACACCTGCCCGGTACGCAAACTGCAGACAGTCCTGGGCATGTTGCACCTGGGGTCTGAGGAGGCTGAGGAAGAGCCGCTCCAACGTCTTTGTCAGATGTGAAGTTAGCGCCACCGGTCGGAAGTCATTCAGCTCGCTGGGCCGATTCTTTTTGGGAACTGGAACGATACATGATGTCTTCCAGAGGGTTGGCACACTCTCCAGCTGCAGGCTAAGGTTGAAGATGCATTGGAGTGATTCACCCAGTTCAGCAGCGCAGGTTTTCAGTCGTCGTGGACACACCTTGTCCAGGCCTGCTGCTTTCCTGGGGTGAAGCTTCCTCAGTTGACCTCTGACCTGGTCTGCAGTAATGCACAGAGGAGTCTGTGTTGAGGTGGGGGAGGAGGGGGCTGCTGTGATGACTGGGGGGAGGTGTGTTGAGGGAAGAAGGAGAGATGGCTGCAATGAGGGAGAGGGTGGGGGGGGGACGTGGCCTGGTTGAACCGATTGAAGAAGTCATTCAACTCATTCGCCCTCTCCACTGTCCCCTCAACGACTCTGGTCTTTGTATTGTGGCCTGTGATGGTTTTCACACCATCCCAGACCTCCCTCATGCTGTTCTCCAGTTTCTGCTCCACCTTTCTCCTGTAGCTGTCCTTAGCTTCACTCATGCAGCGTTTCACCTCCTGCTGTGCCGCTTTCATCGCCTCCCTATCCCTGCTCCTGAAGGCAGCCTTCTTCCTGTTGAGGACAGCTTTGACTTCCTGTGTTACCCATGGCTTGTTATTAGGGTAACACCGTACAGTCTTAGCGGGGGAGACCACGTCTGCACAGAAGTTGAGGTAATCTGTCAGACAGTGTGTCAGCCCCTCTATGTCCTCACAGTGTGGGCTAAGCAGCACATCCCAGTCTGTGATGTCATAGCAGTCTCTGAGGGCATCTTCCATTTCAGGGGACCACCTCCTGATGGAGCTAGTTGTTGCAGGCTGCCTTTGGACCAGGGGGGTGTACTTCGGCTGTAGAAGAACCAGGTTGTGGTCAGACTTCCCTAGTGGGAGGAGGGGTGTGACTCTGTATGCATCCCTTACATTAGCATACAGCAAGTCAACTGTCCTGTTCCTTGTTGGACAATCCACAGCCTGGTAAAAAGCAGCCAAAGTAGCATGATTAAAGTCCCCAGAAATGATGATAAATGCCTCAGGGTGCTGTCTGCAGCCTTGCTGTGACAGAGTAAATCCTCTCACATGCAGCAGCTGAGTCTGCCCTAGGAGGGATGTAAACACAGATGGTGATCACGTGACTGAACTCCCTCGGAAGATGATATGGCTGCAGGCTAACGGCTACCAGCTCCAAGTCCGGGCAACGTAAAACTGTCTTTATGGAGATTTGTCCTGGGTTACACCAGCGGTTGTTAACATAAATGATGAGTCCCCCACCTTTGCTTTTCCCGCATGTGTTAGTGTCTCTGTCTGCTCTCACAGCAGTGAATCCCCGCAGGTCCACGTTAGCATCCGGTACAAGGTGTGTTAGCCATGTCTCCGTAAAGATAAATAAGCTGCTCTCCCGGTAAATCCACTGGTTGTTCAGAGCGGAAAGCTCGTCGACTTTATTCAGCAGCGAGTTCACATTCCCCATGATAACGGAGGGAATGGATGGTTTGTATCGCCGCCGGTTGTCTGCTAGCCTAGCCTTTAGCTTAGCTCCAGCTTTGCAGCCCCTGGGTTTCCTCCTCAGCTCCGCTGGGATGTGGTGTCGTATCCCGGCTCGTCCCATTGTTTTCAGGGCCAGCAGCTCCTCTCTCGAATAAGTGAGAGAACTGGCTCCTGGTTGCGTGTTAGTTAAATATATCCATGTTATATCGTAAAACACACTGTCTTCGTAAGAAGAGCAAAAAAGTAAAAAAAAAAAAAAAAAAGTGGAAAAAAAGAGGTTTAAAGAGCTAAAAACTACAGAGCTGCTGGAGAGGCAGCCGTCTCACACAGCACCCATAGGTATTAAACGCTTATGTGCTTTTTCATACATGTGAACACTGGTCATTTTACGATATTTTTTATAATTAAAGAAAAGAGATGTGCATATGTGATAATTACATAACTGACACCATCTCGTTTAGTTTCAAGGAAAAAAACTGAACTCTTTGTTTGTTTTTGTCAAGATTCCTTTAGGACCTGCGTCGTGCCTGTTTATGGAACAACACGCGACGCAGTGTGTTGGATCACATTACAGCACTGTAGACAGATATTTTTAAAAACAGTGTTTTGGTCTCACATTCACACGGAAACTGTTTTGGGTCACTGAAAATGTGAAATATTAAAACTAAAAATGTATCACCTTTTTTCATCACGTGTGGTTTTGGAAAACGTCTCTGAGTGAACCTGCGCAGGTCGGCTTGTGTGTGTTCAGATTCTGTTTATCACAGCTGCTGATTGTTAAATGGTTCGAATCGAGAGCAAACAAAAAATAATGATGATAAAGATGGAAATGTATTTTAGTCTTTATTAACAACAACCATGAAACCATGAGGTAAAAACAATTCAGGAGAAAAAGTTCAGAATCTGGAGTTTATATCTGGTCTCACATCTTTAACACACACACACACACACACACACACACACACACACACACACACACACGTGTGTCCTGTATACTGAACAGGTCTCTAGTTTGTGTTATGTTCTGTGGAAATTCACTGAACCCTCGTGAGGTCGGAGTGCGCAGGTCTTTGTGCGTTACACCGGATTGCCTCATCACACTCTGTGTGATGCAAGTGTTGGTCACGTATGAAGGATTTTTCAGCACAGAACAGACCCTGCCCCTTTAAAGATCTGCCCCAGGGTGGGGGCGGGACAACCGTGAGTGAAATGCCATCTCATTGGCTGAGCTCCTCTCTGAACCTTGGCATTAGAAGGCGGAGCATCTCGTCTGGCATAAAATAACATGTCCTTATTTAGAGTGAGTCGGACTGCACCATTTTCTCCTGAGGGAGTGAAATGTGGGCCTGCTTTGAGAGTTGAGTGGTTTTTAGTGCAGTGTTGGATTTCTCTGGAGCTGTTCTGTGGAAGAGGAGTGATTTAAACTGGTCTGATATTTCCAGAGAAGTGTCCCCCCCCCCCCCCCCCCCCCCAAGGAAGCAGAGCACTTCTCAGAGTTCAGGCGTGATAAATGATCTCTCTTGCACAAGCAGGCATTTCATGTGTTCGTTTTTTTTTCCCCCCTCTCTGTTCTCTCCAGCTTTGTTGTATTGTCCCTGACCCCCCTCTCGAGCCATGAGAATGGTATCTCCCACAGCGCTTACCCTTCCTAAGTCTGATTTATCTGAACTGCGAGGAAATCTCTCACCGTGGTGTGTGAAGTGTGTAAGCGTCTGCTCGATAACTGATTGGAATGTAGTAGGACCCTGACTGAAACATCTTTCTGTTCTTTCATCCTGTTGTTCTTCCTCCATTTCCAATGTTTCTGTGGTTAAGACCATGGCCTCTCAGTCAGGGTAAGCAGGAGCACAGTGGACATTTACTTTTAGACGTGTTTCTGGTTAGTAAGTTTTGCTGTTTAGTGTTGACAGACCGACCACATCCTCTGTCTTTAACAGAAAGGTCATGAAAGGGAACATGATGTTATCTGAGAGTTTGAACTTGTTCTGAAGCTGCTGGGGTTAGTGAAGCATGTGGAGCTATTTTCTGTTTTGTGTTCAGTAGAATAATCTCGAGTGATGAGTAGCTCAGTCATGTCCATGATTCAGTATCGGGTTCTTGTACACAACTCCAGCTTTCACTTCTGTTTGCAGGGCTTTTCTTTACATAATCACACTTTTTTGTTTTTTTGTTTTTTTTAATTTTAATTAAAAAGTATTATTATTATTATTATTGTTATTATTATTAAGTCACTACAGTAGTAGTTTGTGTTCTAGTAAATAATTTTCCGTCATCTGCCCAGTCAGGGTTGTAAAAGTTCCGTCTTTGGCCCTGTCTGGATCAGATCAGTTTATCAGCAGGAACTCCGTATTTTCTCTGAACCCGGATGTTTTGTGTCATGTGATTGCACTCCGTTTACAGCATGGCCTGCAGGCGGTTGAAGATGCTCTGGAGTAGAGATGGAGTAAAGAAGAGACGAGGCTTTACCGGGTGTATGGCTGAGCGTCTCTTCTCAGGCGTCTGTTCTTTTAGTGGAGATAAACGCAGACTCGGCTGATCCGCGGAAATAAAATCACAGAGGAGCTCCTGTAAAACAGAAATCACCCCACATGCATTTTAATCCCATCCAAATAGGGCTTTATTCTTTATTACTTTTCTCCATTTTCCAGTTGAACTTCATGATGGCCATGTCGTCATATCCAGTAATGTCCCGCGTTTCCGGTTGCCATGTGACCATCCGTGAGTCTGTGAATCCGAACCGTCTGACTGTATTCTGGATTAAACTCTGCAGTAAATAACCCGCTATAATTTTTCATCCTTGGAGAACTTGCTGTTTCATGTAAGCTCCTTTGACATTCACCACAACAGTGATGCAGTAGTTAGCGAGTGTTGGGAGCAGTCAGGTGCAGGGTGTGGTGAAAAGCACCAGTTTATAGTGGTGTAATATATATATATATTTATTTATACACGTGTATAACGTTGTCTTGGTTTTCTAGAGGGAGAACAGTTGAGTAGTCCTGAGCAGGTCCTACACACTGCCAGCTTTTATGAAAAACCTTTTATAACATGATTAACCTATCACTGTCGAGAGCGTGCGGTCCCGTGTTTCAGGTGTTTCCAGCCGGTGGTTTTAGAGGACGCTCGCCTCGTCCCAGTGATTAGCACAACGCTGTTTCTTCCACACAGAATGAGTGAAAGTTCAAACTCAGATGTTTGTATAAATTATTTGAGTGTTGAGCGACGCTGCAGTGATGGTGAGCTGTGTTTCCTGCCGTTGTTCTCACTCTCACCTGAAGCTTTGAAACGTTAATACTGACATTTCTGTGTTCATAAATGTGGACGTGTGCAGTTCCAACCAATGAGCACATGAGGATTTTCTGTTGGTTCAATGGCATATGAAGAATAGTGTGAACATTTATATTGAGAACATTGTTTTGAATTCCTCATAATGATGACTGGACTTCAGAATTTTAAAAAAAATTATAGATTATTATTATCATTAGTAGTAGTAGTAGTAATGATCAATTCTGTTATTATTTCATGAAGGATGTGATCCTAAGTGAGTCCTTCTTTAGTAAATTTGGTTTGTGAATTAAGAGTGATTGTGTAGTTGTCCATGAACAGGAGGTGGAATTGCTCAGCTTTGTGATGGTACACGGTGAACTGGCTCTCAGTTCAGGAGGTGATTTTGATCCTGAGGACGTGAAAACTGGGACGTGACTGAGAGCCTCTTGAGCTTGATTCGCTGAACTGTTCATGTGTCTAATGTGCGTCATTAATCAGACGTGTTTGAGCAGTTAGACGTGGGCTTCAGGCTGAGCGCTAGGCTCCTGAGATACAGCTGTTTAATCTACACTTCTATACACACCACGTTCACTGACATTTACTCTGATTCATATTAGATTACAGTATTTCATTCAGCTAGCATGATACTGAATGAGTCGAAGACGAGTTGCTGAATGGAATATATCTGATGGACCATGAAAAAAAGCCAGACAATAATGTTATTTATTATTGTTATTTATTATTATACATACACATTCGATGGAACAATTCTAGATTTTACCAATTTTAAATGCTGATTCTGATCGAATGTCAGTCCAATGTACAAAGTCAAAGTTCTAACAATAAAAATGGTCCAAGTCCAAAAAGCCTGAACAACAACCCAATTTATGTACAAGCTATATCCAGGTAGACAGTTCAAGTTCAGTTACTTTTGGTCGTAGTTAATTGTTCCATTGCGGTTGTTCAAAACAAAAGGGTTTTTCTGAGTGAAATCCACGAATGACGTCCTGTTGTAAAAGTCTTCGTCACCTTTTCCTCACCTCCAAGTAGAACTTTGACAAAATTTCCGCTATTGTTCTCTTTTCCAGTTTTGCAATGTCTGTTGGTCCAGTTTTTTTTTTCTTGTAAATATGCGTGAAGAATATCCAGTGAAGTTTTGGTAGCCTTTCAGGTGTTCAGTGTGTCTTTAGTTTCAGTTTTCAGTTTATTTATTTAGTGCTTAAACCGAGCACTGAATCGTCTCTTTCCTGGCTGACAAAGAAATGATTGTGCACATGTGCAGCAGAAATGTTTTGTCATCGGATCTTCGCATGAGCTCCGATGTGTCACATCGTGTTGTCTTGACAACATGCAATATTATAACAATATTGCACACTCATTCTCTATTGGGGAAAGCAGAGTAATACACAGAGGATAAAGTGATAGCAATATTGCATGCCATCAACAAACCCACTCGAAGGGAATAGAACACGTTTTTATTCCATGGAAAAAGTGTTCTGTGTGTATAATATATTATATGACCAGACCTGCTGATGTTTGTGCAGGTTGTGTTTGAGCTCCACAGTTTAACATGAGTGCGCGAGTGCGAGTTCTCACTCAGAATATTCCAGAAGTTCAGTCTGTTTCTCTCCAATAAAAGGGAAATGATCCAGTTAACACATGAATATGGAATGATTGATGGTTGTGTGGGTGTGTGTTGAACTCTCTGATAACTAACACCACCTGGAAGCCCCGCCCCTTTTCTGCATATCACCTGATCTCAACTGGACTCGCACTCTTGCTTTCTGTCGCAGTAAACAGAGAATGTTGTAGTTATTAGATCGCGTGATTGTCTCTGACTGTAAGCAGTTACTCCTCTCTACTCTCCTTACACCTGACATGGTGGAAATACTCGTGTTTTTTTTTTTTTCCCCCAGCTATCAGTTCTGAATGATTAAATGATTTAACAACAGGATCATGAAAAATCAGTTTCATGCAGGCCGACAGTCCAGAGCAGTTACAGCTGATTATTTTCTCAAAGTGACTATAATACGATTGAACTATAAAGCAGGGGTGTGTGTGTTGCAGGTATACATTGTGTTTGCAATCTCAGAGTAGGTTTGGGCTCAAGCATGGAAAGTACTGCAGTTCTTGAGTAATCGGGTAGTGAGAAATCCCTGCTTTCCTGCCTCACTTCCTGTCTGCACAACGTGTCTGAAAGCATGTCAGCAAACTCTGTTGGTATCTGCTGAGCGTCCGGTTCATCTTCAGTGCTGTGGATATTAGTGACCACACCACGCTGCCTCTCACTTATCATCCCACAGATCCACCACACAGTGATTAACACTCGCCAGCCGATTGGTTTCAGCCTTCATAAATTTCTCTGAGTGTTAAGTTGCCGTGTGGACACGGTTATGGCCCTTTTCCACTACCCTTTTTCAGCTCACTTCAGCCCGACACGGCTCGCGTTTCGGCTACCTCAGAACAGCACGACTCAGCTCGCTTCAGCCCTGCTCAGCACCCAAAACTCGCACGGTTTTGGAGTGGGGCTGAAGCGAGCCAAACCGAGCTGAGTGAGGCTGGGGGCGTGAGCAGACACTCCCCTGCGCACTGATTGGTGAGGAGGAGTGTCCTCACATGCCCACACACGCCCCGCAAGCACGCTGGGATCTGTAAACACCGCAAACCCGGAAGAAGAATAATTACGAATTACGAGAATTTCTGAAGCCTTATGCGCCTCGCCTCATCTATACGCTCTTGCCAGTATCTGTTGGCGTTGTCGGTGACAACAAGCCACAGCACCAAGACCAGCAACACTAACGACTCCATGTCCTCCATGTTTATTGTTTACTGTCCGGGTCGTGAGACTACCGCTTAAAAGATCACTGATGTCACTGTTTGCGCCGCTTAACGACATCACGTGACGTCCACCCACTTTCGCTAACTCCACCCAATGTGTCCACCCACTTCCAGCCAGCACGGTTCAGCGTGGTTGTAGTCGAAATGCAACTCCAACAGCCTCGCTCAGCTCGACTCAGCCCAACTCAGCACGGCACGGCTCAGCCCAACTCAGCCGCGTTTGTAGTGGAAAAGCGGCATTAGTCACTGAACGCCAGTTTCCCCTCTCTGGGTTAATAAACAGAAACGAGTCTCATGTTACACGAGCAGCTCATGATCACAGCAGAGCTCCTTTGGGTCCTGTAACTCTGGTATTGATGAAGAGATAACATGAGCTTTCCTTTTAATTATTTATGTTTATTGATGCACATCAGCCTGTTGTGTTCACGTCCACATCTGGAAATAAAGATAATTAGTTAAAAAAAAATACAGTTTAACAGAAGGGCTTGTGGATTTGAAGAGATATCAATATTACACACAGGTATCATCAGTATTTTTAAAATTAGGTGTTAAATGTGTACAGAATATTTAAAATGAATCACAATTTTTGTAAGATGAGTATTAATGATGGTTTAAATCCAGCCCCGGTGTTTTGCTGGTTCTCTGTAGAAATGTCTAAGTGTGGTGATCTTTCTACACCAGTGTGCTCCTCTTCCTGCCCTTGTTCTCACATGCGAGTGGTTTAAATATGAGTTTTTGGAAAGCTGCTTTTTTTTCCCGCTCTTCTCCACGCTTAGTGACTGTCTCTCTGTTGTTAGCAACATGAACCGTGAGGACCGGAATGTGCTACGTATGAAAGAAAGAGAAAGGAGAAATCAAGAAATCCAGCAGGGAGGAGAGGCCTTTCCAGCCAGCTCCCCCCTCTTTCCCGAACCATATAAAGTGGTAAGTTTATTCTCTTCATCTCTTTAAATATTAACTGAAATCTAAGCGTTATTTTATGTATTGCTCATGTTTATGATTGTTTGTATTTTGTGAGTTATTACATGTTGAGTGTTGTAGTCCAGTGTTCCAGACTGAGTGTGGTGGGGTTTCTGATCTAAATAGCTGCTGTGAAGCTCCGAAAACTGGAGATTCATCCCTTCTCAAACAGATTACACTCCTTTTCCTGCTGTAAAGCCTCGTACCTGTTTCACTCTCATCTCTTGAAATTCCTGAATGGCACCTGGACTGAGAGATACTGAAGTTTCTACCATTTAAAATAAAAAATCAGGACAAATGATTTGATTTGATCACCCAGAACAGACAGGAACGTGATTAACACGTAACTGCATCACAGCTGTGGGGTCAGGAACTGCTCACAGGCAGAGACGGTCACACACACACAGCTGGATGGAGGATTTTTAGTTTCAGAAACATAACAGCACATTTTGACTACGATGCTTTTATAAATCGGTGTGTAATAAAGTCCACACGGCCGACATTTTCACTGCTGCTCAGTGTTTTTGAGCTCTGGAGCAGGAGAGCTGAAAATCCACAGCGTATCTAATCTCTTACTGATCACCTTCACCATTCACGTGTTCGTAAAGTGTTCGATCTGATACAGTGCTGCAGTAATGTTTAATCTGTTCAGTTCAAAATATTCGTCCTGTTCTGTCCATTTCAGTGGCCTCACTAATCAGGATATTGGAGAAGGAACACGCTCCAGAGCAACATAATCCACACCAGAGTGATGTCACTTTACTGAAGTGTGTTTATTCTCGTATAACATCGCAGTGTGCAGTGTTTTAGTCAGATTATACTACAGCAATTTAACAATAATTACACTGTTTATTAACGAACAATGCGTCACACATTTTAACGGTTTATAGTTTAGATTTGATGCTGTGGAACATTTAGAGAGAAATTGGTTCCTGTTCTCACTTAACGTTATAGCGGCAATAAACTCCCCCCCCCCCCCCCCCCCCCCATCTCTCTGCGCACGCACGCATGTTTTTATATACTCCTGAGGACCAAATGTCCCCACAAGACTATAAAATCAGACAATTTTGACCTTGTGGGGACATTCAGATGGTCGCAGCAAGGAAGTTGCGGTTTTGTTTTCGTTTTTTTAAACAAAATTTGAAAAAAATAAAAGAGCCAAAAAGTTTCCTTTTCATTACTGAGGTTAGAGTTAGGTGCAGGCACAGCATTAACTAAATGCAATAATAATTGTCAATGGAAGGTCCTCACAAGGATGGTCAGACAAGTGTGTGTGTACAGCACTGACACTGGAGACTCATTCCACAAACTTTAAACATCTCCTAAAAAGTTCACCCTCAGAGATGACAGGTTTTCTTTTGTTTAACGTTTTTTTTTTAAAATCTGTTTAGTGTTTGTGGCGCGTCTGCCATGAACTGATTCAGAGACCTGTCTCCTGCGTTTATCATTTGTCTGTTAGCAGTAATTGTCTGATTAGCTGAAAGTTGTTGAGCTTGGAGTGAAATTACTGAGAGCTTTCAGAGAGACTTGTCTATACTTTACACAGGTGTGGGTTCTTACTTGGTTCCACAGGTCAGTAAAGTGTGTGTGTGTGTGTGTGTGTGTACGTGCAGAGGTTCCAGAAGGCGTGAATGAGAGAGGAGTGTAGGAAATGAGCAGTAAGGTGAGGTTACTCTTTAGGAAAGGTTACACTGGTGCTTCCTACAGACTCTTAACCCTGAAATACAGAAATCCCCTTTTTACTTCTTTTAAGCTTTTCAGGTATTTATGAGTGTAGAGATGCAAGAAGAACTGTTATGAACATGTCGTGACCTGGATTTCTGTATTACTCATAAAACATGGTCTGATCTTCGTTTAGTCACATTTACAAAACCACAAACACAACTGCTGGAAGTAATGAACATTTCAGTAAACAGTTTGTTTATTGTTTATCCTAAAGTGCACTGTTTGGGGGTGAGATGGTTTGTAATAGTGTCCAAATTCCCAGTGTACAGATGATATTCACACCGTGCGTGACAATGCACAGAGATGTACATGAAGGGAAATATAACATTTTCATATTTAAAGGTGCAATAGATCAGATTTCAGTTTTAATGTGGCTCCTCTCAGCCATGTAGTGCACTTGTGCTGAGGTCAAGGCTTAATTCGTTATTATTTTAATTTCTAAACATTTTGTGTGTGTGTGTGTGTGACCTTTAATGTGGATGAGCTTGTTCTCTAACGTGCACTTTGGCACAGAATGTACTTGTTGTGATGTGTTAAACTCAGTCTCTTTTCATACATGTGTATTTCATTATTTCAGTTCTCTCAGTAATTTATTCTGTTAGTGTTTATGTAATGGCTGGACATGACGTGTTCTCCAAATTCAGTCCAGTGTCTCCGTTAACACTGTGTTCTATTGAGAGGGCGTGATTTCAGACAGATTACTGACAGTCTTCTCAGGAAAAATCTGTTCAAAACAAATCTCGGAGAATTTTAGAAGAAGAATTGTCAAGACATAAAGGCTAAAAATTAAAAGCATGTTGACAAAATGGAGATCTGCTGGGTGTCCTGTAAATATCATGCTATCGTACAGTGGTGACCAGGTCCAAAAGAACCCAAGGATAATGGCAGAAGATCTGCAGAAATCTCTAGAACTTGTCGTTCATGTGCCCGCTGTAAGAAAACTAGTCAGTAATGGTATTAACACAAAGACCATGAAGAAAACCACTAATGTCCAAAAATACAGTTGCACGTCTCGGGTTGATAAAACGCCTCCGAAACAAGTAATGCAGAAAAAAGTTATTGCTCAAATACACCTGCTGTGAAGCATGGTGAAGGGAGCATCAGGGTTTGACCAGGTCACTCGAGGGGAAGAATAAATTCAGCACTTTATTGAGACATTTCAGAGGAGAATATCAGGCTTGTGGCCCATCACCTGAAACATCAAAGTTGGACAATGCAACAAAACAACCAATAAAACGTATTTATTTATTTTAACAAAAGTGACTGTGTGTTTAGTGGTCAGTGTCCGGATGTCAGCTCAGATGAAATGCTGTCATGTGACCTGAAGACAGCTGGCCGTGAAGGAAATCTTTAACTCTTTGTATAGAGGCGTGATCTCTCATTCCTACTCACCATTAACGTTTAAATAGTTAAAATTAAATTAGTTGCAGCGGGACTCTGACCCACAGTCACCAGACATTTCACATGACATTTGCTCTTGTTCTTGATGTTTATACAGTGATGCAGCATCTTGCACAATGCACTAATTTATCATCTTGCACACAACCGTACTGTCTGAGATCCTGCACAGCCGGTCAATACGGTACGACAGAAACCAGCCCTGTATTTACTCCAACTGCTCTTCATCATCATCACACTCCTCAATATACATACAACATTCTGTATTTCCTGTCAGTTGCACTTGGACTGTATTTATACACTTGTTATAAGAGTGTGTTAGTCAGATTGCTGCTAAACAGTTTTTCATATCTTCTAGCAGTTCATGTGACAGAGTCTTATTTCCTTAATGCTGAGTTAAAGAAGTTTTTCAAAGACGCTGTTTGTAACAGATTTTTTTTTCTTGCACATTTCCCTGAATGTGATTTTTAGGTTTAAAAAAAAACAGCTTATGTTTCATTTCTTTAAACAGTCCAAGGAAGACAAACTCTCGAGTCGCATCCAGAGCATGCTAGGAAACTACGACGAAATGAAGGAAACCATCGGTGAGCCTCCCATGTCTAAACTCCTGGCCAAAGGATCGAGCTCTGCCTCCTCAGAGGAGAAGACTCTGTATGCTGAGCAGCGAGGCGGAGTCAGCCAGAGTCAGAGCAACAAATGGACTCCTATCGGTTCGACCTCTGGAACCTCTTCCTCATCTTTATCCAAGTCTCAGAACCGTTCCGGTTCGTCCAATCAGAGCAGCCACGGCACTAGCCAGCGCAGCAGTGCTAACAGCCAGCGGCACGACCGCGAATTTAGTAGCAAGAAATCCAGCAAACATGAGCACAAGGGCTCTACAAACTCGAGTGGACACTCGCGCTCGCTAACAGCCGAGCAGCATGGCAAGGAGCGCTACCACTCCAAATCGCCCAGAGACCGCGAGGCCAACTGGGACTCGCCGTCCAGAGTGCACTCCTCCTCTTCCTCCTCTTCTGCATCATCCACCTTTCCCAGTGGGCAGCACTCAGGCCAGGCTTTTCCTCCCTCACTCATGTCCAAATCAGGCTCCATGCTGCAGAAGCCCACTGCTTACGTCAGGCCCATGGATGGCCAGGAGACGGCCGAGCCCAAGACCTCCTCCTCGTCCTCCTCTTCCTCTTCAGAGTCGTATGGAGGTCAGTCACATGGCAGCGGCGTGGGAGAGATGAAGGCCAATGGTAAAGCGTCGCTCACCAAGCTCAAGATCCCGGCACCGGTAGAGGTGAGATCGGAATGTTTATCCCTGTGGGAACGTTAATATAAATCTCATCACATGTGAGAAACAAAGTAGCTGTATGAAATGAATTCTCTACACAACATCTATCACAATATCTAGATTAAAAAAAAAAAAAAATTTCAGTACTTTTAACATCATCTACAAAAATGAGTGGTATTTTTAAAATGAATGATAGAAGTTAATGTATAAATAAATGGCTAACAAGTTTATAATTGGCAGCTTTCAGTCAGGTTGTAATTGTTAAAATTAATTAATAAATTTTATTTTAAAATTGAAATAACGTATAATATAGTTGTCATATTGACGATGTCTCAGAAGTGTACTGTGATATTTTATCAGTATCATGATGAACTCTTAGATTGCCACATCGCCCAGCCCTGACTGAACATGTTTCATGAATAGTCCACAGAGTTGCGTATTTGTGAGCATTTACTGTGCTGGATATTTTTGGTGTTTTGTTTTATTTGTGAGCTCTGTGATGCTGATTAGCTTTATTTACACTGACAGGGAGCCCTGACGGGTGACGTGAGCTGCGTGGATGAGATTTTAAAGGTAACTTCAGTGTTTATTATATGCATTACTACTCTATATATTAGGACATTTTGTATAGGTGATGTTCTTTTTCTTTCTTCCTTCCTTCCTTCCTTCCCGTCAGGAAATGACCCAGTCATGGCCTCCTCCACTCACAGCCATCCACACCCCCTGCAAGACTGAGCCTTCAAAGTTTCCTTTCCCGACGAAGGTCAGACATTAACACTCAATATGCAATATGTCTCGAATTTTACTGGGATTTTATTCCATCACCACCATCACCTCCCCCATACCTCGTCCCAGTGCAGCAGCTTATTTTAAAAGAGAGTCATTGCAGTTCTGTGGAAATGAGTCACCGTTGAGTCAGCTTGTGTGATCAGACAGACGGTGTGTAATGGAATGTTATCTCGTTGCTCTAATGATGAAGAGCTAGAAGGCGTTGTTAATAATCTGATAATGTGTGTATCGAACACGTCTGTTATTGGTGCCTTTCCTGAGTCTCAGCAGCTTTGTGTTTGTGTTGCAGGATGCTCAGCACACAGGCTTTGGGGGATTCAGTAAGTGTTTTAGATATCAATAGGTTGATTTAATGCTGTATAATTTAAGCCTTTCGTGCATGTGTGTGGCAGCGGCCAGGGTGTGTGTAACGTCTTCACATTCATGGAGAGTCAATTTAAGGCTGTTTCTAGAGAGAAATAAATTATTTACTGTAATTAAATATGTATTATTAATATTATTATTGACCCTGTGAGTAACCTCCATCTCTTCTTCCTCCTCAGAAAAAAGTATCTCAGGAAAAGGCTCATCTGCTGCGCAGCAGGCCAAAGCATGTGATGGAGATCAGTCCAAGTAAGTTTAGGGTTCTGTAATATTGAGTCGCTGCCTAAAATCAGAGCTCCTGATGAGTTTATGAGCAAAATATTTACAAGAGCACAAAATCCCCTGAATAGAATATTACAGCACCATGAATGAACCATCGAATTGTCATGTCGTGTTTTTCACCCCAATAAATCACTGCATTGTCTTGTGACAGTGAGACCAATAATGAGATTCACATCACAGTTATGATACATATTTATTCCTTTCTTTGACACTGCATGCCCTGCACCACATTTATATCAACACCACCACCACATTTATTATGGTGAGACTCTGCTGGGTGCCTGGGGGACAGCAGTGAACCAGCGCTTTCACTTTACACCACTACTGTAGAGTTACCATCCAATATCACACTCCGTACATCACACAACTGTCTGTTTTCATCTGTCACGGCCACACACAGCACCATTAGGACTAATCGCCATGCACCTGTTCCTGATTAGAGCTCAATCACAGCACAGACATTTACTATATATAAGGACTCTGAGTAACACACAGACTTTGTGAAAGCCTTGTATTTTGTGTCTCTTTTCTGGTTTTGACCCTGTTTGTGTTTTTGAACTGTGAGTATTGTATCCCTCTGATATCCTGTCTGGGCCTCACTCCAACACTGACTGGTTTTCCACTCGGGCTTTGTCTACGTTTTGGATCTGTTTGTTTGTGTGCTTTCAGTAAAACTCTTCCTGCGATTACATCCATCTTTCGCCCTTACACGACACAAACCACCACCTGTCCAACAAGCAAGTGGACTCATAAAACTTTTAACTCGTTGTATATGAAAATGTGGTGATTATTTTCTGTAAAATGTGTTCATAAATAATCCCACATTATTTTTTAAAAAGCAAATTAAAAGCAAGTGCTGGATTAAAAACCCATCTATCTTATGGAAATAAAGATACAAATGTCATTGTCCAGTGGTCAAGTGTTTGAGATGCGTTGTCTTGCACTTACGATCGGGTTCCCTGTGGTGGTGTACAGACATCGTATGGTCAAAGCCATCAAAAATCAGGTCGATACATTACCGTATTCTCTTAATTATGGGGCTCTACTCCATGCATGCTTTACACACATGAGGAGCTCCGCTGTTAAGTTTTACGACATTTTAAATGAAATGTTTTCAGTGTAAGAGTCCTGTCCCTTTGTGTGATTGTGTTCCAGCACGCTTCATGACGATCTCAAACTCAGTAGCAGTGAAGACAGTGATGCAGAACAGGAGTCCGCAAAACGAAACACCTCAGCAAGGTACTGGATCAGAAAGAACCTGAAAATGCCCTGATGTTGTGTTTTTCTACTGATTATTTAAACTGGCTAGAGTCTGTTATTTGAAGTCGCAGGTTGGTCCAGACAGGACTCTAAGGCTGCTGGGCCATAGAAGGTTCACGCTGCACGCTGCATGCTGCACACTACACGCTACACGCGTGTAAAGAAAAGTGGACAAACGTAGCATGACTTGCTCTGGGCCATAGAACGGCGTTCACGTTGCATGCTGCACGCTGCACACTTCACGCGTGAAGCATGAAATGAACATGCACACTTTTTTCTAGGCGTGAAGATGGAAATTCCAGTCAATGCATGCGGTCACCGCCGCGCCAGCCAATCAGAACGGGTCTAGGGAGATAACTCTATGCTTTCAGGGGAAAACTTCAGAAAAAATATAATTGAATGGTATAATTGAAAAATAGTTCTTCATCGGGATTGTCAAGCAGATTATAGAATGTTCGGTGAAATTCACCACGGGTTTCTCTCAGAAGGAAGTGTTCTCGGCTCCAAATTCTGTTCCTTTTTCTCTTCCTCTGTCTCAGTAAAAGCAGAATGAGGCAATCGTCGTCATCCGAAGAGTCCATATTGTTGGTTACTCGGTCAAAGTAGAACAGACGCAACACGTGAACATCCAAGCATGAAGTTTAATGGCCCAGGGTCCGGTTCTTCACGTGAACGTGTAGCGTGCAGCATGCAGCGTGCAGCGTGAACCTTCTATGGCCCAGCAGCCTAACAGTCCTCTGAGTCCAAATCAGAGCAGAATTTAATGCTTGTGGTTTGTTGTTGATTCGAATCTGAATGCTGTGTGTTTTGGGTTGTGGCATTTTTCTGTAAGCTGCTAAACTGAGCCAAAACACAGAGCTGTAGCGCTGCAGAAATGGGATGTGTTCTGGAGAATTGGATCGACAAAAAAAGAAAAGCAGTGCAGCACACAAAATCTTTTAAACTTGTTCTTTATTAAATTATCGAGTAATTTATTGAGTGCTGACTCCGTGTTCTCCCTGTGTGTGCTCAGGTGATTCTTGCAATTTCCAAACAGACTTGGCAAAAGTTATCTTTGTTCTGATAAATCAAAACTATCAGATTCCACTCTGACTCGACAATCTGAATCAATATAAGGTTTTCGTGTTTCTGTATTTGTAACGTTTATGTACAGTATACAGACGTGTGTGTGTGTGTGTGTGTGTGTGTGTGTGTGTGTGTTAATAACAGTAATAATAACAGTGAGGTTGCTGAGAGAGAGGACTCCAGTAGCCACAGTGGTTCAGAAAGCAGCTCAGGATCTGAAAGTGAAAGTGAGAGCAGCTCTACAGACAGCGAGGCCAACGAGCCGCCCCGCGCTGCCTCGCCTGAGGTACAGTACACACCTTTACACACAGCCTGACCGCTGCCACACCATCAATGTAAAGCATAATTGACTTGGACACCATGGTCTGGACCTGCACTAGGCTGTGTTCCATGGAGTCTTGTTATACATTTCAATCAACAAATTATCATTCTTACATCATTTCAGCTCCATAAATATTTAGACTAATAGATCCTACAGTGCTCAATAAGAGTGATGGAAAGAAATTATTTCAGTATTGAGCAAAATGGCTCTCGAACAACGCAGCAGAGAATCATGACAATGCTGCTATTATTATTATTATTATTATTAGTGTGAATAGTAAATGTGATCTGTTTTTAATTTAATTGAAATACAGTAGCATGGATTGGTGTATATGGTTATAATATTGCTCCATATTTCTGTATGCTCCTCTGAAAAGTTAATCAAATGAAACTAGTTTTAATCTCAGGAGTTTTTACAGTTCATGAGATCTGATTTCTAAAAGGAATAACTCCTGATCTATATTGCAGCGAGAACAGCCTCTAGCCAATAAGTGGCAGCTGGACAACTGGCTTTCCAAGATGGAGGACCGAGAGAGCAGCGCTACTCGGGGTTACAGTGGCAGCCAGGGACCCAAAGATTCTGCTCCTGCACCGGGCCGGGACCAGCGGGCCACACAGAAGGGCTCGGAGAGCGGCCGGGGGAGGCAGAAGTCTCCGGCGCAGAGCAGTGAGGGTGGTGCCAGTGCCAGCCAGAGGCGCTCGGTGGGCAAAAAGCAACCCAAAAAGTCAGAGAAGCCTGCTGTAGCAGAGGAGCCGAAAGGCAGCCTGAAGGTGGAGAGTGAGCCTCGAGCCGAGACGCCTCAGCACCGCGCCAGAGCTCCCAACAAGGGTCCACGCAAACCAGCTGCCAAGAAAGAGCCCAAGAAAGAAGTGCGGGCACCTCCGGAAAAACACAAATCCAAGCCTCAGGGCAAGCAGAAGTCACGTGAGTTTGTGGAAACGGAACCATCGTCATCCTCCGACTCGGACGAAGAAGAAGAGGAGAGTGCGCCATCTTCCTCACACACTCCAAAGTATGCCCCTCATGTTTTCTCCCCCATGGAAGACAAAGACCTCCTCTCACCGCTTAGCGAGTCTGATGAGAAACTAACAGCGCCCAGGCAGCTGCTCGTCTCCATTGACCTCAGCCTGTTGAGCCGAGTGCCAGGCCGCGTTTATAAAGACACGGAGGTGAAGGTGGAGCAAGACTCGGCTAGCGACGCCAAGGACTTCCAGAAACAGCCAGGGGAAAGTAAAACCAATAAAGGCAAGAGGAAACATAAGGTGGGTGTGGGTTTTTCAGTGAATTGACTGAAACTGGTGGTGTGGCTTATGACCTTGGGTACTTGTTACGCATGTAAATGTTGTTTTTTAGTTGAACTGTTATTTTAGTTTAATGTCCTTCCCCTTGGTTAATGTCATTAAAATGCAATGCTAGCTAGCTTGAACTAGCAAACCTGATGCCCACTGTAGTCAGAGTAATATTACTCCATGCGCTGTGTCATAGCTGTGTTTCAGCCACTGCAGAACTCTATTGGCCCTTTTCCACTACCCTTTTTCAGCTCGCTTCAGCTCACTTCAGCCCGACACGGCTCGCGTTTCGACTACCAAAAACCAGCACGACTCGGCTCGTTTCAGCCCTGCTTAGCCCCTAAAACTCGCACCGTTTTGGAGTGGGGCTGAAGCGAGCCAAGCCGTGCCGAGTGAGGTTGGGGGCGTGAGCAGACACTCCCCTGTGCACTGATTGGTGAGGAGGAGTGTCCTCACATGCCCACACACGCCCCGCGAGCGCGCTGGGATCTGTAAACACCGCAAACCCGGAAGAATAATAATTACGAGAATTTCTGAAGCCTTATGCGCCTCGCCTCATCTATACGCTCTTGCCAGTATCTGTCCGCGTTGTCGGTGACAACAAGCCACAGCACCAAGACCAGCAACACTAACGACTCCATGTCCTCCATGTTTATTGTTTACTATCCGGGTCGTGAGACTACCGCTTAAAAGCTCACTGAATCAGTGACATACAGAGCATCGTGGACGAGTTCGCGGAGCGCAAGGCTCGTCGTATGCCCTTCAAATAATGCGCGCAGTAGGCTATTGATGTTTTATTATGAGCCATGTACAGTATGTCGCCTAATGTTTTTTTGTTTCTGAGTTACATGTTCGTTTGAAGGACTTAATGTACAAAATAACATAGTTGCACCCCGTAGTGTTGAAATTGGTAAACACAGTGCATTCAGTGAGGTTTGCACCGCCCTCCTTTTATTTCTGACTCTTCCTGTCAGCGTTGCAACCTCTGAGCGCTCATTCGTATGCCCTTCAAATAATGTGCGCAGTATAGGCTATTGATGTTTTATTATGAGCCATGTACAGTATCCTAATGTTTTTTGTTTCTGAGTTACATGTTCGTTTGAAGGACTTGATGTACTAAATAACATATAGTTGCACCCGGTAGTGTTGAAATTGGTAAACACCACAGTTGCGGACATTTTGTAGCCTAAAATGATGTTATGATAAGCTTTAATAAAGGGCCCGGTCATTTGCCCCGCCCCCGGC
Organism: Neoarius graeffei; assembly: GCF_027579695.1. Classification (NCBI taxonomy): domain Eukaryota; kingdom Metazoa; phylum Chordata; class Actinopteri; order Siluriformes; family Ariidae; genus Neoarius; species Neoarius graeffei. The sequence goes on from NC_083580.1 coordinate 82,389,789, forward strand.
CCGGCTCTGACTTGTTCCGCCACTGTCACTGATGTCACTGTTTGCACTGCTTAACGACATCACGTGACGTCCACCCACTTTCGCTAACTCCACCCAATGTGTCCACCCACTTCCAGCCAGCACGGTTCAGCGCGGTTGTAGTCGAAATGCAACTCCAACAGCCCCGCTCAGCTCGACTCAGCCCGACTCAGCACGGCACGGCTCAGCCGCGTTTGTAGTGGAAAAGCGGCAAATAATGAACACACACCGTTAAGGACAAAGGCTTAGGAAGGCAATAATGATGAATAGATGATGCATTTCACTGAAGAATTAATTAAAAACACCTGAAAATACAGCAAACTGAGAACATTTGGGAGAAATTTGAGAGGGGAGAAGGTCTAATACCTTCAGTGTTTGACTTTAGCACTGAAGGTTAAAATTGTTTCGCTGTTCAAATAACTTTGCTGTAGTTTTCTTATAAACTACATCTAGACTAAGTCTAATATAACAATACCCAAAAGACTAAAATAACACTATGTATAAAAAAAAAATACCCGTTTCTGCCAAAAGGTTCACGCTGACTGATTATCCGCTCAGATTAACCCTGAGTTGTTCTGTCTGCAGAATGATGACAGCCTTAAACCAGAGAATAAGAAGTCCAGGATAGAAGAGAAGTCCTCGCACCATAAACCCAATAAGGAGTAAGTGATAACACACCAAATGTCCATTATCCTATTTCTTCTCACTTACCTTGACAGCATTTTAACCGACTCCCTGATCCAGAGAGACGTACCGCAGTGCTTTATGATCTCCGTCAGACACCTCTCATTCTCAGAGTGCAAACAGGGCGGAGTCCATTAGAATAAAACACTTGGATTACGCTCGCTTTTAACTACGTATACATGTACACAAGATGGCCGCCGTATATATCCTGTGGTATTTTGGAGCATCACTTGTGCACATCCACAGAAACCGTTATGGGGATTAACCCTCATGTAGTTTTGAAAGCTCTGTCTTGTTTACTGTTCTTCTGGATCTTCTAGATTAGAAAACTAAAGGTCATAGGTTTCGATTTGAGTCACAGATCATGACAGTTGTCATGGCGACAGGAGAGAGAGAGACTCGTCAAATCAGATTGGAAGCCTGATGGACAGGGATGATTTGTCTGACATGCTGTGCAGTGGATGTCACTTTAATCCTCAAGATTGTGCACAGAGTACACGAGAGGTGTGTGTGTGTGTGAGGGAGAGAGAGAGAGAGAGAGAAAACAATGCCACCTGTGTCTGCACACATTGAGTGTAATCAGGCTTTAGAGAGGAGTTTGTGCAGCAGTAGAGACAGAATTAATTGAGGGATTTTTTCCCTCCTCACTCTGTAGAATTTAGTCGTATTCAAATGTTCTGGTTGTTGATGCATCAAACATGGGATCCTTTGCAGGTCATCGAAGCGTGTTGTGGATAAGGATAAAGAGCCTGTCCCATCCCCTTCCCTGACCCTTCAGCGCACACCCAAGTCAGAGCACCAGGGTCGCAAACGTACAGTCAGTCAGTCGTCCAGCTCGCTGCCCATCAGCTCCAACAGCAAGGACGCCCCCAAGAGCAGCTCCAGCTCCAAACACCGCAAGGGAGACAACAAGCAGAGTCGCAGCAGCAGAGACAACAAGGTGTGTGTGCGCGCGCTTGTTTTTCTGCACACACCGTGTGTGTGTGTGTGTGTTCTCTTTAGTTTGCAATCCTTCTCTTGGGTAAGTTTGTGTAAATATTTGTACAGCAGATGAAATGATCAGGTTTTCAGTTCGTAATTAGTTTAAACTTTGTTTTTTTGGGGGGGGGCCTTTTTTTTTTGCTTTTATTCTGTTCTGTAATTTAGAAATCTGATGCTGTAATTAGTTCATTTAAAAAATGTTAAAACACAAACAGGACAAACTTGAACAGCTCTCTCTCGTAACTGTTTGTTGAAGTGTGTTTTGTTTTACACACACACACACACACACACACACTTTTTGATTTTGTGAAATTTCAGCAGAAGATATTCAAATATAAATTTTTGCATTTACTCCAATTTTACTGACAGAAATCTAGATGTAGATGTGTAACAAGTAAACCAGAGGAGACAGTGGTGAGGAAAAGAATAAGGAGGAATTCTATTCTTTTAAATGGGTTTATAAATAATTTTACTCTCTTACAAACGTATACCAAAAAACCAGTTTATTTACTGTTTCTATACAGCACTGTTGACTCTGTACATTAAAAAGTACAGATGTGTGTTCTCAGGATGTGAAAACAAACCGGTCTTTTTTTCCCCCCTCATTAATCTGGGTGTAATGTTACAGACTCCGCCCACTCACCGTAAACGTTCATGTCATGAAGAGGATGTGTTGCATAATCATGCCGCCATGACACCATGCAACATCTGTGTTGTACATTCTGTCCTCCTGGATTCGTTTGTTTGTTTTTTAAAGAAACCACTCAGTGAAGTGTGTGTGTGTGTGTGTGTGTGAGCAAGCGAGACAGTTGTTACAGTGCACTATATTACAAAATGTAAACATTTTTTATTGCAAACAAACTTTTAAAGTGATCTGTAAATTCAGTATAAACGTGTGATGTGTTCTCAGCTTTTATATGTTTTCTATCGGATGTCAGATGTAACTCGAGCTTTCAACACAAACTGGTACTTTTGAATTAAATGTTTTGTAAAACAGTAAGCTTTAGTGGCTAATGCAATCTCTTGGACTCAGAACTTGGAGAAACCCCAACCTCCAACACATTACATTACAGGCGTTTAGCAGACGCTCTTATCCAGAGTGACATACAGCAAACCCAGAGCAACCGGGGGGGCGGTTGGGGGTTCGGTGCCTTGCTCAAGGGCACTTCAGCCATTCCTGCTGGTCCATGGAATTCCCTCCGGGTGCTCCAGTTCCTCCCACAGCTCAAAGACATGCAGATTAGATAAAACACCCAGCCACTGGGGTTGCACAAGCCGGTGCAGACTTGGTGCTGGTCCCAAGCCCGGATAGATCGGGGAGGGTTGCGTCAGGAAGGCTATCCGGTGTAAAACCTATGCCAAATCAAATAAACCGACCACCCAGTGCCATGATTAGTATGACTAAAGGCAATTGATGTGATTTAAAGATAAAGAATCATACCGGCGACCTTCTGGTCCCAAAGCTGCTTCTCTAACCATTAGACCATGGCTTCCCCACATGGAAAAGTGCAGTAGCTCGGAATTCCAACTTGGGATGCATTCATCTCAGCCGAGTACTGAGTTCTGACAGGAACAATCCCGAGCAGAATGGCGGCACTCGCACACAGCCAACAGGAAACGGATTTCCCTTTGCATCATTTTCTACTTCATGTATAGTGTTACAAGGTGTAGTAAGTTTAGATTTATAACATAATTCTGCTGTTTTGAGTCCAGTTATTACGACCGTGATGAGCCTGCTGTACAGAGGATTATAATAATCAGAGATGAACAGTACAGCTGACCCACAGTATACATCATTCTTCTTTGTCAGTCTCTTCATCACATGTCGATGAATATTAGAGAAGAGACGTAAATCCAAGTAAGATCTTGCACTGGGTATCTGTTTTTCCGAGCTGAAGCACTGAAACGCTTTTAGATCAGAACTCGGAACTTTCTGAGTACAACAGATTTCAGCATCAGGAACATAACGTAAAAGGATTAAGGTGATTTAAGGTACATGTTACAGCAGCCTAAAAACCGCCTCAGCCAGTCAGATTTCAGAATTCAACTTCATGATTTAAATTAGTTTTATTTTCCTGTTTCAGTTTTTCTACTTTGTCCCACTGTGCTGTTAAAGTTTCTTTATAATGAAGGATAAAGATGATGAATAGTTTTACCTGTTTATTTCTCTCCTCCAGGATAAAAGCTGTAAATCGGAGAATCAGCTGGCTGTACCTCCCCTCTCCTCAGACAATTCCAAGAGGACCAAGCTGCACTTTGAGGAGCGGTAATATAAATCTCTCCACTGTTTCTGGGTTCAGTGTGACTGTGGTGTTGAGTTAATCAGAACCAGCTTTCAGCAGCATGCTTTTTTTTTTGTGTGTGTGTGTGTGTGTGTGTGTGTGTGTGTGTGTGTATGTTTATACCGAGGTGTATTACACATTACTGTATTTCACCTGTTGATTTCATTCTCACAAAACCGCCTTTCAATAAACAGATGCTTACAATTTAACGTCAGGAAACACGAGTGTGTAAATCCAGGAATTGACCAGACGGCACTTGGGAACCTGGTGTTAAAAGATCTAGATTAATTTGTGTCGTCGAAAATGTGATTAAGTTTATTTCTGGCTGTTTTCATGACTCAGGCTTGCAGTATTGAAACCCACCCTGCAGTTGGATGAGTGTTGATCATGTCACGTCCTTATTTCTTGTTTTTAGGGTTCATTCAGCTGATCATTACCTCCAGGAAGCGAAGAAGCTGAAGCACAATGCAGATGCGCTGGTAAGGACGTGTTGTGTTTATTCCTGTCTAATACGTGTTGGGTCAGGAATGAAATCCTCAGGACATGCTGTTATAGGAAAATAAGAAACGGCCAGGTGGTGTGATGTGTCCTGAAACCAAAGTGTTTTATTCTTCTCATACCACAGCCACTTGCCAATGATTACAATTTTCGTTAATTAAAGAGCAATTCATCATACTTTCATCTGTTTATAGTTACCTTTAATGTTTGTGAAACAAGTTGGTTCCTGTTCTCGCGTACATCAGAGCAGCTGTAAGCACTCGGTCCGTCTCTGTTTTCTGTCTTAAGGTCAATAAGAGGAAAAAAAATGCAGCTTGTCATGTTACTGTGAAACCACAAAGTGTAAACTCCTCTCTCCTGAAAATGTCAGAAAACGTACTGACTGTTACAAAGCGCTGAGACTCGAGACTCCTTCAAAAAAGCAACAATAAATAAATAAATCTTTTCAGAAAGTTTCAGCATGTCGATGAGTACAGATTGGTCTTTAAATTTGCTGATGTGGAGTGTCTGCTGTACAAGTCTCCGTGAAGGTTGTTACTGTGGAAACCAAAACTATTGTCTGAGGTGCTGTTAAAGGAAATCGTTCAACCAATCAGAGTTGAGCTCAGTGCTGAGGTCAATGCGTGTTAATATTAATCAAGTCCATCTCGTTTCAGTTTATGGTCGTCTGAACATGTTTTTATTAACGATGTTTTATTTCTCATGAAGTGAAACAGGAAGGAGTAATTCTGCTGATTCTGTTGCGCTGTAAATTTTAAATCCTCCAGTAATCTGTGTGTTCCTCATTCCTAAAGATGGACAGATTTGAAAAAGCAGTGTATTACCTGGATGCTGTGGTCTCATTCATCGAGTGTGGAAATGCGTTGGAGAAAAGTGCACAGGAAGCCAAGTCCCCTTTCCCCATGTATGCTGAAACTGTGGAACTCATTAAGTAAGAACTCCTGAACCGAGCCTCTCACTTCTCATTTGTTCTCGTGTGTATTTCTCATTGCAGTTCCATCTGCGTCCTCTAGGTGTCACCATTACACTATCACTTTTCTGAGCATTTTAAGCAGAATTTCTTCGCGGTCAGTTCAAAACCTGCTATGTGACAATTTAGGTCAAATTGGGTTCTCTGTGCTGATTGGTCAGTTTTGACCTCGTGCTTCCATTTATGCTAATTAGAAAATGGAAGGACCGATGGATAATCCAGAAGAGACTAGATTCAATCCCTTTCATGTGATGGGTCCAAATAAACTGTGTGCAATATCAACTATGTGCACCTAGTGGCGCACACGGCAGATTCTGCACACAATACTCCTAGTCTCTCAGATTGCACATGGGAGGTTTTGCATGTCTAAAACCTTATACGTGCAAATATCTGACATTTCAGAACCTCTTGTGTGTTCTCAAGGATGAGAAAATGGAAAAATGTCACACAGCAGGTTTTGACCTGACAGCGGCGATTTATTTAAAACCCTTTTAAAAACCTCAGTGTGAATTATTCAGGTGTGGCGGTGGTGGTTTTTCCTCGTGTGATTGATTGTGTGGATTTTATTTGCAGGTACACTATGAAGTTAAAGAGCTATATGGCACCAGACGCCACCTCAGCAGACAAACGGCTGGCAGTGTTGTGGTACGTGAACACTGATGTCCAATTTATAGCTTTATTTCGAGCAGAAGTCACAATTTCTGTTTTTTATGACTTGTAGACAGGGCAGCTGCTGTAATCGTGCCATCAGGGCTAAACTTTTAAAGATTAAAAAAAAGCTATAAAGTCATATTTCAGAACAAATTTGATTACTTTGTTAAATAAATGGATTAAAGTTGAATATTTCACCATCAGCAGTTGTAATAAAATACACTGGTGTGAAGAGGCGTGAGGTGTAGCCAGGACTGATGTCTTTCTCACCCAGAGTGTAGGGTCATGCAGCCAATCAGTGACCAGCGTGGTAGTCAGGTGATCGTTCAGAGCGATGGCCCCGAGAGCTGATTTCCTTTATTTTTCAAACACATCTGTAACATAGTATTTTTAAGTTTGTTTCTTAGACAAGGATTTTAAGCTCGTTACCTTGTTGACAGTTTCAGCGTGAAACTTCCGCCTTCCTCAGAATTATAATGAATACATAATGAACTTCCACTACATATTAAAAATAAGTTATGGAGAAGATTGTGCCAGAGGTACGCTACCTGGAAAAACCACGGAAAAAACTGGCACGACAAAGAAACCATCTCCGCTGCCGGGACGAGGGCATCATCCCAGCAAGCCTCTACATCCAAAATCCAATTCCAACAAGAAACGCGGAAAGGACCATCGAAAAAGCACGAATGACTCTGGTAAGAGAAAGGATCAGATGCACGACTAACAAAATCAACAATTTAAACACAGAAATAGCACAACGAACACAAGATTTCAAACGCCGGTTCAAACTCAGCAGTGACATGGAAAAAAATATGGAAGAGCATCTGAATACAATACAAGAACAAGAGTTCTCAAAAACAAAAATACGTCACATTAATAAACTGAATAGGCTTATCAGGAAAAACAAACAAAATAAATGCAAGGACAAGCAAACAAACGAAAAATGGATTTGCAATCTGTCTAAACACACACTAACAACAGCAGAACGCACTATACTCTCACGGGGCCTTAACTATGCCATTACACCAAATAGAATCCCACACGAAGAATTCATATTGGCTACGGAACTAGCGTGCAACATGATACAGGACCAAGGACAGAAGGCCACATTGAGAAACGAAGTGGCAGGCATCCTCACCTCAGCTAAACCGCCACCCAGAAACACAACTAAACAGGAAATGGAAGCCATCAGGACACTTGCAAAGAACAACAAAATAACAATACTACCGGCTGACAAAGGGAGGACTACGGTTATCCTGGACACTAATCAATACGAAAAACAAATGAATGAAATGCTCACGGACCCAAACACACATGAAGTACTCAAAAAAGACCCGACGGAGGAAAAAAAAAAGACTTAAGTTATTACTTAAACTGTTACTGGATGACAATAAAATTTGATAAACAAACATACAACCACCTCATCCCCACAGCAGACATCACCCCCCGGATATACGGCACACCGAAAATTCATAAACCCAGAGCACCACTAAGACCCATAGTAGACAGCATAGGATCAGTTACCTACAACCTTTCCAAGACACTGGCAGACATCATCAAACCACTCCTCGGACTCACGGAATACCACTGCAACAACTCAAAACAACTGGCGAAAGAACTAAAGGAAATCAAGATAGAAAAGGATGAAATCTTCGTATCACATGACGTCATATCCCTCTTTACAAAAACACCGGTCACAAACACACTAAACATAGTAGAAAACCGGTTAAAAGCAGACAGAACTCTGAAAAAACGCACAAAACTTACAGCACAGGACATAACAAAACTATTACATTTCATTTCCACTTCCACATATTTCCAATTCAGAGGTACAATTTACAGACAAAAAGAGGGATTTGCAATGGGGGACCCGCTATCTGCCACTCTATGCAACTTTTTCATGGAGGATCTGGAAACCCGAGCCATAGAAACAGCACCGGACGACTGCAAACCCATTTTCTGGAAAAGATACGTTGATGACATCCTTGAAATAATCAAAACAGGCCACACACAACAACTCACCGATCACCTAAACTCCATAGACAAGACAGGCAACATCAAATTCACACACGAAGAGGAAACGGACAAGACAATAGCGTTTCTGGACCTAAAACTACACCACACAGAAGAAGGGAACATTAGAATCACAACATACAGAAAACCTACACACACCGACCAATATCTTCTCTGGACATCTGAACATCCCATCGCACACAAAATGTCAGTAATCAGAACACTATAGATCAGGGGTGTTCAAACTGATCCATAAAGGGCCGTGTGGCTGCAGGTTTTCATTCCAGCCATGCAGCAGCACACCTGACGTGGCTCATTCAATCAACTGAACTGTCTTCACACAGTCAAATACTTGCAGCCACACCCACCCTTGATTAAAGGATGGGTGTGTCAGTTGATTGAATAAGCCAAATCAGGTGTGCTGCTGCATGGCTGGAATGAAAACCTGCAGCCACACGGCCCTTTATGGATCAGTTTGGACACCCCTGCTATAGACCCTTCCCACTGACGTCACCGGAAACCGGAAGTAAACAGACCCTGCGCCATATTGGAAGACCAACAAACTCGTGATCAGGGGGAAATAACGGCAGCGCGTGGAATTTAAACCCACGAGGCACTTGATTCATCATAAACCTACAATGGTAAACTTTTGTGCTGTGTTAGGGTGTTCTAACAGCTGATGGGAAAAGTGAAAAGAAGTTGTTCTACAGAATACCAGCTGTGATTGAGACACAAGCAAACCAAGGAGCTTTCTGCCAGGAGACAGAGAATAAGTGCATTACTGAGTGTCTCTGAGCAAAGGAGAGCCTGAACGTTGCAACCTCCCTATTGGCTGTTTATTGGCTGTTTGTAAAAATGTATCAATTGTTGCCCTTCATCGCGGACTCGAGAGACGAGACCTGATGAGTTAGTTCGTTGGTAGCAGAACAAAATGTCTGGACACAAATCGGGTTTTCAGAAAAGGAAAGAAAATAAACGCAGGGTCGAAAATACAAAAAAGGAGGCAGAAAAAGCAAAACGAGTTAAGGTAGGACAAATGGTTACTTTTGTGAGGCAGCCCGCCGTGGCTGCCTGCAGGCTTATTTATTATAGCCCATTTAGTTAAAATAGTTGATCTAAAATGTTTATAGTTATTGGATTGGATTGGATTGGATTGGATTGGATTGGATTGGATTAACTTTAATACTCCCCAAAGGGGAAACTCAGTGCCACCATCAACATACAAGACACAACACAACATGAAGCAAGACATTAAAACAGGTACAGGACAGAAAATATAGCAGAGAGCAACATAGAGAAGCAGACCATGGCAATGGACCACCAACATGTGCAACATACAGCAGTATAAGCAAGGAAGAAAACAAGCATCAACAGTTAATGGCAATGGACCACCAACATGTGCAACACAGAACAGTATAAAAAGAACCATGCATACACATACATGCACATACACACACATGCCTAAGTAAAGAAATAAATAATAAATAATAGTGAGTCAATAAAAACAACACTATATCAAAGGTGCTTATTAAAAAACCTAACTGCAGAAGGTACAAAAGATCTCCTGAATCTCTCAGTTGAGCAGCTGGGGAAGAGGAGTCGCTGACTCCTACCACTTCTTACAAAGAAACTATGAAGAGGATGGTCCTCTTCTGCCACAATCCTTTTCATTTTTCTCATGGTTCTCTGTTCAATTACTTCTTCTAGAGAACTGGGGCTGAGACCAATAATTGAGCCTGCTTTTCTGATCAGCTTGTTGAGCCTGTTCCTGTCCTCCCCTGACAAACAGCTACCCCAGCACACCACCACATAAAAGAGGACACTGCCCAGAATCCCATTATAAAAAGTGTTTAAGATGGGCCTACTAATACTAAAAGACCTGAGTTTCCTTAGGAAGAACATTCTAGACTGAGATTTTTTGAACGTGTTGCTACTGTGTACCTTCCAGTCCAGTTTGCTGTCCACATGTACACCCAAATACCTATAAGAAGAAACTATCTCGACAGGCTGGTCTTTAATTAAAATTGGGCTAACCTCAGTTTTCTTACGTCTAAAATCAATGATAAGCTCTTTTGTTTTTTCAACATTTTAAGATGAGCTGTGCTTCATCACACCATTCCACAAATCTCTTAATCTCATCTTTGTACTCTCTGTAGTCATTATTAGTTATATAGCCCACCAGGGCAGAATCATCTGAAAACTTTTGTAGGTGACAGGAAGCATTAATGTGTCTGCAGTCAGAAGTGTACAGTGTGAATAAAACAGGAGAGAGAACTGTCCCCTGCGGTGCCCCTATGTTGGTGTTAATAACAATAGACATGTTGCCATGGAGCTTGACAAACTGAGGTCTAGATGTGAGATAGTCATATATCCATGCTATGGTGGCTGGGTTTAAGTTCATGTTCATAAGTTTTTTTGCAAGGAGGCGTGGTTGTAGTGTGTTGAAAGCACTAGAAAAGTCGAAAAACATTACCCTGAGAGATGCACCAGTACTCTCCAGGTGACAGTATGCTCGGTGAAGCAAGTATAAGAGGGCGTCATCAGTACCCACCCCCTCCCTGTAAGCAAACTGGAGTGGGTCCTGATGCAGTTGCACCTGTTTCCTTAGATGTACAAGGAGGGATCTCTCAAAACATTTCATGACATGAGAAGTAAGGGCAATGGGTCTGAAATCCTTAACTGCCTTGACATTTGGCTTTTTGGGCACTGGAATAATACAAGATGTTTCCCATATGGATGGAATTCTAGAACATGACAGGGATAAATTAAATAAATAATGAAACACAGTACATAGCTGATCAGCACATGTCTTAAGGACACGTGGGATAACTCCATCTGGGCCAGGGGCCTTGTTCACTTTGAGCCTCCTCAGCTGTGAGTGGACCTCATCTAATGTGATATTTATAGGAGAACAGGGAGGTTCTCCTAGTTATAGTTATGTGATGGTTGTCCTCAGTGTTCGAACTATGCTGATATTTTCGGGGGGTCCCTTTTTTTCCCTTGGGGGGTGCTTGCGCTTGTCTCGGAGCGCGGATCTCCAAACACACGAGAAGCCTATCTTACGCACATATCACGCGGACTCCACACCTCCACACACGCATCGCGTCTGAAGTCATAACTCATCGGGGAAATCGTGTCCGCATTGGCACGTTCAAAAACAACCTCGCGTCAACAATGATACCACACGCAAGAAAAAAAACAGTCAGGCTACTCAACAACCAACCTGGCAGCAGCAGTCGTTGTCATATCGGTTTATTTTATCTTTGATGTAAACACAACACTTCGGATATGCAAATGCTTCCCGTTACACACGATTGCTATGTCAATAAACATCATTTTGCCAATATTTTAGAGACCCCCAACATTTCCCAAATCATGTTTTCAAGGGATCTCATGTCTGTTTCAGGGGATCTCGGATCCCCCGAGTACCCCGTAGTAGTTCGAACACTGGTTGTCCTGATTTAGACTGGTGTGTTTTGTTTTGGTTTTTTTTTGGGGGGGGGGTGCGCGATGTTGCACCCGGGTCCAGATTAGGGCAGAACCGGCCCTGGCTACATTTCAGGTGTAGTTTGTTTTATGTATGTATGTACTTGCATAGATGTGTACTTGGTCTTTCAATATGGCGACTACCGAAATCTCGCGGCGCGGTGACGTCATGCGGGAACCCTCTATACGACCAAACACAGAACATCACGAAGGAGAAAGACAGACAGGAGGAGGACCAACACATTCAACAGGCATTAAAAAACTGCCAATATCCACTGTGGGCAATCCGAAAAGGGAAACTACAGACACAAAGGAAAAAAACAAACAAACAAACAAGAAAAAAACACCGAAAAAACAAACCGGGGCTTTGTCACACTACCATACATAAAAGGAGTCACAGAATGCATTCAACGATCCATGAGGAAATACCACATCAACACCCCGGTCAAACCGTACAAGAACCTCCGACAGCTGCTAGTTCACCCCAAAGACAAAATACAACCGGACAACAAATGCAACGTCATCTATGAAATCCCTTGCCGTTCATGTAATAAAGTCTATATTGGCGAAACGGGCAGATGCTTCCATACACGAAGGAAAGAACACCAAATAGAGTGTGAGAAAGAAACAACAAAAAGACACACAAGATCCGAAAAAGAAAAAGCAAACCAAGAAAACCTAAAATCAGCCATTTCAGACCACTGCAAACAACAAAATCACATAATGAATTGGGAAGAGGCCAGAGTCATTCGCGCTGAAGAAAATAGATTCCAGCGTTGGATTTTAGAGGCAGTGGAGATACGCAAGCGGGCGCAGAGGACGATGAACCGGGATGAGGGAGCGTACGCGCTGTCACACACCTGGAGCGCCGTCCTGGGGGAGCGGCCTGACAGCAGGAGGCGTGGACTACCTGTCAAATCGGACAGGACGTTCACGCCTCCGTAACGTAACATCAGCTGATAAGGCACGTCACCACCTGACATCTGGTGACAGTTCTGAGGAAGGCGGAAGTTTCACGCCGAAACTGTCAACAAGGTAACGAGCTTAAAATCCTTGTCTAAGAAACGAACTTAAAAATACTTAAATAGTCAGACATAATGAACTTCCACTACACATCTGTAACATGTCATGAGCAGTGATTAATCAAGCAGATAACGAACACATAATGGACATGAAGAAAGAGGATTATTTACTCATCATATTTTTTCTGAACTAACTTTAGAAGAGAATCTAAAAGTGCACAGAATAAACACTTGTGCTGTCCAGTCAGAGTACAAATCACGCAGAAGGACAGATGACCGAACCGTACGTTTACTGATTTTTGGCTTGGAAACAAAAAAAAAAGGGTCAGAACTAAAGCTGTTACTGGTCCGATTCACAGAATCAGTGTCGGAGGAGACATTCCAAAAGATTGGAATTGGATTTAGGAAAAGTTTTTTTTTTTGTTTGTTTTTGTTTTTTTCTTAAATGTATTTCTTTTTTTATTTATTTAACATATTCCTCCTTCCCCCCCAAAAAAAAAAAAACACAAACAGATTTTCTCTAACATTTATTGTGTAGTTGTTTAAGCTCTCACCAAGATAACAGGACATGATGCAGTTTATAAATAAACTTGTTTTATTGTCATAAATACTACTTTGAACAGAAATACAATAAATATTAGTTTTGATAAGTCAGATGAATAAAAATACAAATAACACTGGGGAGGCGACCTATCAGATCCATATTACATCAGAACATCAGTGTTCCAAAAGTTCTGGATGTTGCCTGCAGTGGAGTCGCAGTGTGCCCTCTGCTGGACAACCTACACAGCAACACTCATGACATGGTTGAAGGATCTTCTGTCTGTGCTTCTTAATTTATAAAGGCTGATAAATAGATTTATTAGTAATTAACTCATATTGTCTGATATCAGCATGCTGATTAATCAGTCCAGTTCTAGTAATTTCTCCAGAAATAGATTCCACAGCTTTGCTTAGAAAACAGTCAGTACCAGTTTTGTTTAATTTTGTGCACATATCATAATGCTTCTTTAAAAAAGGATCAAATCTGTAATCCCTCTCTCTCTCTCTCTCTCTCTCTCTCTCTCTCTCTCTCTCTGTAGTTTGAGATGTCAGTCTCTCCTCTACCTGAGGCTCTTTAAACTGAGGAAGGAAAGTGCACTGAAGTATTCGAAGACACTCACTGAACATTTGAAGGTAAATTTAATCATCATTGCACTGAATCTAGCTGTAGGATGAACGTATAGCTTATTTACATTCATCATTACCTCACTTTTAAAGGAACAGTCCACCGTACTTCCATAATGAAATATGCTCTTATCTGAATTGAGACGAGCTGCTCCGTACCTCTCCGAGCTTTGCGCGACCTCCCAGTCAGTCAGACGCAGTCAGACGCGCTGTCACTCCTGTTAGCAATGTAGCTAGGCTCAGCATGGCCAACGGTATTTTTTGGGGCTGTAGTTAGATGCGACCAAACTCTTCCGCGTTTTTCCTGTTTACATAGGTTTATATGAGCAGTGATATGAAACAAGTTCAGTTACACAAATTGAAACGTAGCGATTTTGTATGCTATGGAAAGTGCGCACTATAATGAGAGGCGTACTAACACCTTCTGCGCGCTTCGGCAGCGCGTTGATACGGAGCTCAGATATCAATGCGCTGCCGAAGCGCGCAGAAGGTGTTAGTACGCCTCTCATTATAGTGCGCACTTTCCATAGCATACAAAATCGCTACGTTTCAATTTGTGTAACTGAACTTGTTTCATATCACTGCTCATATAAACCTATGTAAACAGGAAAAACGCGGAAGAGTTTGGTCGCATCTAACTACAGCCCCAAAAAATACCGTTGGCCATGCTGAGCCTAGCTACATTGCTAACAGGAGTGACAGCGCGTCTGACTGCGTCTGACTGACTGGGAGGTCGCGCAAAGCTCGGAGAGGTACGGAGCAGCTCGTCTCAATTCAGATAAGAGCATATTTCATTATGGAAGTACGGTGGACTGTTCCCTTAACTTTGTTTCTTGGCTGTTACAGTTGTGTACGCTTGTTTTGAATTCTCTTACAGTGTGTGTGTGTGTGTGTGTGTGTGTTTTGTTTCAGAATTCATTGAGTAATACTCAGGCACCATCTCCTGGGATGGGAAAGTAAGATCTTATTTTATTTCCATCAAATGATAAGTTTTAATTGACTCTCAAACCCCCTCATTTAAAAATATTCTCTGATCAAATGACAGAATTTTAGCGTTTGTTCTGTAAAGGATTATATTTCTTTTCTCTGGTGTTAGTGTATCATTTTACTCCCGGAGTTTGTTGGTGAAATGGATCTCAGTGCTCAGGGCTGACTTATGGTTTGTGTTGCAGTTATATAAATTAGAGAGGACCGTTAGTGATCAGACATCTGTTATTAAAGTGGACTGTTAGTGATCATCCATCCATCCATCCATCCATCCATTATCTGTAGCCGCTTTATCCTGTTCTACAGGGTCGCAGGCGAGCTGGAGCCTATCCCAGCTGACTCTGGGCGAAAGGCGGGGTTCACCCTGGACAAGTCGCCAGGTCATCACAGGGCTGACACATAGACACAGACAACCATTCACACTCACATTCACACCTACGCTCAATTTAGAGTCACCAGTTAACCTAACCTGCATGTCTTTGGACTGTGGGGGAAACCGGAGCACCCGGAGGAAACCCACGCGGACACGGGGAGAACATGCAAACTCCACACAGAAAGGCCCTCGCCGGCCACGGGGCTCGAACCCGGACGTGCTTGCTGTGAGGTGATGGTGCTAACCACTACACCACCGTGCCGCCCCGCTAGCGATCAGACGTCTGTTATTCATTTGTAAGTTCATTAGGAGGCTTTCAGTTAAGCTCTCGCTCATTTACTGGCCTTTTTTGGGAAGTAACACCGACTCATAGTCCCAGTCACATGGATGTAGAAAAATAGCTCCTAATAGTTCTTAAAGTTCCCCTGAAATCAAAATCATTGTTTTGTTTGTCTTAGTGTTAGACACTGATACGATATGGAAATATAGAATCAATAAGACTTCAAGTTATTCTTGTTTTAATTTTACAGTTTATCATTTCCAGGAAAAAAAAAATTGATTCGTATTTGTGCAAAACCTCATGGTCATCCAATTAAGATCTATCTATCTATCTATCTATCTATCTATCTATCTATCTATCTATCTATCTATCTATCTATCTATCTATCTTAAATGCTCTCTCCAACTGTATATGCTCTGCCCCTTGGAGGCGTGTCTTGCTCTGCAGTACAGCTTGTTAGCAGTAAACATTGTCTGTATTTTTGGCTGAACATCTTCACACACACACATTTCACTCTTCTAACGGTCACTTAATTTGAGGAAAAAAGGAGGAGTTTGTACAAGGTGGTGATTTTCAGTAAAAGACACTAACTTTTTCACTGTTCTCTGGATTTGGTTAGCTCACTGTCAGGTTTATTTAGATTGGGAGGGGGTGTGGCTTATCTCAAACGTTATTGGCTGTTGTGTAAATCAGTCAAGCTCTTCAGCACAATGTCACTTCCTGTCTCAGAAATGTCAACATACAGAATGAAATCACAGCTAAAGCTCCATTTCTTAAGAATTTTAATGCATTAACTCTGCCCACGTCAGCAGTGTTTCCTTTCTGACCACTTCCTCTTCCTGTCCTGCAGTAAAGCGGTCGGTATGCCCTCCCCAGTGTCGCCCAAAGTGTCTCCAGGCAGCGCGGGCAGTTACTCCTCCAGCAGCTCCTCAAGTCAGAGCGGCAGCTCCTCCGTCACCATCCCTCAGCGCATCCACCAGATGGCCGCCAGCTACGTGCAAGTCACCTCCAACTTCCTGTACGCCACCGAGGTGTGGGAGCAGGCCGAGCAGCTCGCCCGGGAGCAGAGAGGTAGGATGAGGGCATCAGTGTTATTTTCCAAAACCCCCCATCACATCCTGTTTTCTAAATATTCTCTGTTCTAGATTTTGGGGTCGTGGTTTGATGTTGCTGCAGTTCAGTGTCCAGTTTTGGATCTTCCGATCACCAGAACACAGTTCTAACTGCACTCATTTTAGAGTTTAAATTAAAAACACTTAGAAATGGAAAATCAGTCCACAGTTTTCAGTACGATTGCAGAGATTTATAAGCCACTTCAAATGGGGAGAGGGTTAAAACCCGACACCGCTGCTGAAGATCAGTGTGCACTCCCTGAGTCCCGGCTGCCTGAACGAGAGAGAAACACTCCTCCCATTTCAATAACAGTCTCAGCAACGAAAACAAAGACGAGAGAATTCACATAGTACTGATTCACAGACAACATGAACACTGAAGAAATGTTCTGAAATTGTCAAAAGTGGGACACGTAGATGTGTTACATTTATCTAAACTGAATCGGTCATGAATCAAATAATTTCGATGCCGTATCAATGAAATGAAGTGCACTGAATCATTATTTATCATTTTTATTGTATCCTGTATCTCTACAAGACCTCCAGAGTGTCAAACCCCTAATAATCATGACTCATGTACTGCTCGCTCTCTCTCTCTCTCTCTCTCTCTCTCTCTCTCTCTCTCTCTCTCTCAGAGTTCTTCACAGAGTTGGATAAAGCGATGGGGCCACTGATCTTCAACACCAGCAGCATGACTGAACTGGTCCACTACACACGACAAGGTCTCCACTGGCTACGGCTCGACGCCAAGCTCGTCTCATAACACTTTCCACTTCTTCTTCTCCTTCTTCCTTCTTTTCTCTCCTCCCATTCTTGCCTTACTCACGTTTATTTAATCTGCCTCAGACATATCTGTGACACTGTGTCCATTATCAACACCAGCTTGCCAAAAACCAACAAACTGAGCAAAGCAACACTGAGCGCTATTTAGCCCCGCCCCCTCTCCGCTACTCGTTCATGGTGAGGTGACTGACTGCGTCTCATCAGCGGAGCGTCGTCAGGCTGCAGCGTCTCCTCGCGCTGGAAAACAAAACAAGCCATGTCTTCTTTTTTTTTTTGTTCCCTTTTTAAAAAATTGACAGCTGTAAACACTTTTTATGCTCTCTCTCTCTCTCTCTCTCTCTCTCTCTCTCTTTTCCTTTTTTTTTTAAACCAGCTTACCTCCCTTTAACCAAAGGTGCTTTTAAATACTAAGGGTTTGTCCTCCTCTCTTTTTGTGCCTTGTATATGATAGACAGGAAACCTGTTTGTGCACACGGGCCGGTTGTGGAGCCGGGTTGAATTGTTAGACAGGAAGTGTGTGACATGGGGCAAGGCTGTGGAATGCTAATGACTTAATCCGTAAAGCGAGCGTTCCATTCAGAGCCCAGGAAGCGGTGTGGCTGAGCTGCATCACAGAGAGAAACATCATAACATGCACAAAACGTCCTCCGTCTCCCCGGACGCTCGAGCGTGACGCCGCCGAACACGTCAGCGATGACCAAAAGGACCTGAAGCATCATGACTTTAATCCCCAGAGTCCCCTCTCAGTCCACTCCCACTTTCTTCCTCTTTCACTTCTACACGGACGGTTATGTTTTTGCGGGTCATAACATGAAGACATGATTGTTATTCGCTTTTAGATTTCTAGAAGAATGTGTTTATCCACAGCGTTCCTCTTCCGAAGCACATGAATATTTTATTACTGCCGCTTCAGTACTCGACCGACTCTATATGAATAGATTTTATTTAGATACAAAAAGTTGTCTTTGTCTCAGAACGACATGTTCGCTCACAGAATAATGCTCTTCTTCTTCACCTTGAATACAGGGTTGTATTATGGGATGTATATGAAATTGCCATATTTAAGTATTTAATATCAGTCTTGGGATTTCCTTTATAGCACCGTAGTCGATTGTCTATTAGAGTAAATCATTTAACGAGGAGGGCCATAACGAATATATTTATTACACATGTACTTTATATTTATAGTTTCTCCAGACAGTACAGTACACAGTATATTACAGATTGTCATTCTGGCCAGAAAATATAAGCAGTTTTACTCATTAAAAAAAAAAAGTAGAAGTGTATTTTTCCATGAGGTTTTTGTCCGTGCTGCAGTTCATCTAAGCTAAAAGTATAAAAACTAAAATGGTACCAGAGAGGATGATTAATATCTCGTCGCTCTGCAGCGTATTAAATGCTGGAAATCTCATCTTTTGCACTAGATTTTTTTTTTTTAATAATTCCGTCGGCTCCCTGTTTTCTCTGTAGGGACAAACTGTTATTTCTTCTTGCGCTCGTTCAGAGATGAGGAAGAAGTCTGTCTATGCAGATTTTTTTTTAATTTAAATTTTTTTTTTTTTTTTTTACTGTTCTCTCAGTTAACTTGGGCAGAAATTCAGCAAGTACATTATCTGTGTTTTCAGAAAGTATTAAATATTGACATTAAAGCGTGACTTTAGCTACTTCCTTCTATATATACAGTAAAATATAATGTATGGTTCTGATAAGGGACAACGCACCCAAAGACGTTCTGCGTTTTGCCTCCATTCACTTTTGTGTGAATTTCTCAGTTCCAGCTTCACGTGTTTTAAATTTAAATTGCCAAAACGGTTAGATGGTGGGATTATTATTATTATTATTATTATTATTATAGATTCAGTAACCAACAGTGTGTGCTTTTTTTTTTCTGGCTTGGAAAGGAATGTAGCATATATAATATTTTTAAGTTTCAGAACATTAGTGAGGAGGTGAATACAGACGGTGACCAAGAGCTTTGGGTGGAATTTTTAAAACTCTATTTTTGAATGAAATTCCAGAGCCTATTGAACAGGGTTTACTTATTTGCATATTTAATTTATTCACTACATTCATTATAAGTTCCAAGGTGATATAACTATAGCTGATTCACTTCTGTGGCTAATAATTTATTTTTTTTGTAACGTTTCCTTTTTTCTGTTTTTTTTTTTTTTTTTAAGAATTTGCTTTAAAATCAAATCATCCATCACTTGTTGTAACTACTAAACCAGGGTAAAACTTTTTTGACATCTACACAATGAAAACACTTGCATGTTTGTATTTAAATGCTAAACTGTACAAATGTACATATAACGTCTCTTTTAGGGTAAATTTTTATGGCAGTTTATCGTTTGTATTAAGTTGTAAATAGATGTTAATATTCGACTCGTCATTACTGAACTTCTTCCTCTTTTATCAACACTGTACACCATGATTTCCTCCCCAATCACATCAATACTGTTTTTTTATCGAAATCTTTATCCGTAGTGCTGTTTTATCATTGAAACTCTTTGAGCTGGGGTGTGTGTGTGTGTGTGTGTGTGTGTGTGTGTGTGTGTAATGCTGATCGTGGTCAGTGAGTTGGTATTTAGAGTTTTTAATCTTGTTGAAATGAGATATTAAAAGTGAAACCTGTAGGACGGCTGTAGCTCGTGTGGTCTTTTCCAGATGTTTCTGAGGCGTTTGTGTACATTCAGCTGTTCTGTGTTCATGTCATACTCAGTTTAGGATTTACAAAATGCAGATTATTTCTGAAAAAGTTCTGCAGTTCATTATAATCCAAATCAGTTGAAAGTATTGAAGAGATTGATCAGAGAAATTTACATATTCTATAAAGGATGCAATATGATTTACGATGTAAAGGTACTCTCACGGGCCTCGATTATCCTTAACTTGTAATTTTAAAAAAACAAAATTTTTTGTGAAGTGAGTATTACTGGATACTAATGGGTTTTCTGAGTCTTTGTATTTTGCTGTATTGAGAATAAAATATATGATTATTGAACATCTGTGGTTTTATTTATTTATTTTTTTGTCCTTCCATGATTCTCTTGTACTATTTAAAGAGCTGATCTTGATTTCTAGAGGCTGAAATATCCAGCTTCTCTCTCCATCACGCACACGAACTGTTTCTCGGGTCAAAGCTCTTCTTATAGGCAGATTTTCTATTTCTGTAACTTTATGAATTACATAAAATGTGAACCTTGAAAGTTTCTTAATAATCTGATGAAGAAACTGTAGAAAAGCTCTTGAGGCCAGTTTATGTAACGGCTCGGTGCTGTGTATGCAGATTGTAGTCGAGTATTTAAAAATGTATATTTTTTTAAATTCACTGGTTAATTTTTTAAACCAGTGAAATGAATTGAGGGTCTTGTTTTCGAGTGTAATCGTTTCATTGCTTTCATTTTGTTTGAAATTGTCCCTCAGTCTCTGTACGTTTGCTGCTCGTTTACATGACAGTTAATCAGAAGGAAAATATCCTGTAAATTTACCTTTTAACTAGAATCTGACTTGCTGCCTCACCAGCTGTTAGTTACTGGAATTGATATTTAATTAATCTGGTGTTAATGAAGGAAACGTGCTGATTTGGTTAAATGTGCAGCAGCGGCTCAGTAGTTACAGCTCTGGGTTACTGAGCAGAAGGTTGTGGGCTCAAGCCCCACCACCACCAAGCTGCCACTGTGGGGCCCTTCAGTAAGGCCCTTAAAGGAGATACGCAGAGTCATGGCTTCACTTTCGTTTATAAATGCCTTGAGACCTCAAGAATGGCACAGGAATAGTTTTAAGCGTTAACAATAAATCTAATATAGTAATTTTTACGATTAAAGTGATTTATATAGGTAGCGGTCTGAGTGAATGACCTTGACATCTGTGACATCACAGCAGGAAGTCTATCGGTCTCATCGCCATTTCCGCTATACTAAAACACAGAGCTGACTGCAACGCCGATCCTCCATTTAGAGCTAATTTATCGCCATGCCACGGAGATGTGTTGCTGGCCGGTGCAGCAACGTGACAGAAGGTGGATTTGCGTTGCGTTCACGGCCCAAGAATGTTCAAAGTGCAAAGATTTGGAGGCGTTTTGCGAGAAGTTCACAGGCACGTTGGGCGCCTATGAAGTGGTCTCTCCTCTGCTCTGCACACTTTACTGAGGACTTGTACGAGACCTCTGATCTGTTGAGGAGCGTTGGCTATAAGCCCGGATTGAAAGAGGGTGCAGTACCAACAATTAAAGGAAAAGAAAACTACAAGGAAAGGAAAGGGAGTTCGGTTGCACCAGTTCTCCTGGAGTGTGAGCCGAGGGTTGTTGCTAACACACAGGACAGGACGGGACGGGACATATCACTTTGGCAGTGATCTCCCCACGGTCGTTGCTAAAACCGGTGATGTCCTGTCCTGGGTTTTAATAATTGTCTGAGCCGAGCAGTAATGGCGGAGTACTCAGTATGGAGAAAATGGAGAATGAGTGGAGCAGCCGTCTGATTTCTCCACTGTATATGCTTACCTCAGCAGCAATAGCTCACCCTTACATGGAAGAAGCGAATGAACGGAGAACTGAACAAACAACTGAAAGTCAGATTGTTTCAAAACGATCGGCCTTCAAGAAGCGAGAACACAGACGGGCCTTTCAATTACATAATTTGGGCTACACCCTGTATTTCTGAATTTGGGCTTTTTCCGTCATGATACAGGGTAATTTGAGCTTTTCTGCACGCGCAAAGTGCTGGTTTTCCCAGTGCTGTGTTTAAACCTGCTGCTGCTTTTTTAGCTACAAAGTTCTGAAAAAATAAAGAAATCTATGAATGTTATTTTTACCTTTATTGCAAAATGTCTACAGCATTAATTGCTCTTGATGTCCATGACAAAAATAATTAGAATACAGTTAGTATTTAAAAGATGTGTTGGGGCCTGAGGAGAGCCTGGAGGAAAGGAGCCTGGGAATGAAAAAGCAAGTTCTGCACCGTTGCCATCAGAGAGACAAACCTGTAGCAGACCTGCGACACAAAAGGTTTTTCAGTCACGTCACAAGAATCGGCAGCGCAATTCACAGTCTGTAGTCAGGTTAAAGATCTGAGTTTAAATGAAAGGCCAGTGTCCAAGACGATCATCAACAAGAGGACCAAGCGCCAAGTCACTGATTCCACCCACACTTACACAACTGTGTGGATTTATGATGCAAGCTGTATCTTAAATACACACAGTTGTGTCCTGAATAGCCCTTTTTTATTCAGTCTTTTACCTGATTTAAATCATAGGACACTAGGTATCAGAGAGATGTTGCAGTTGAGGTCAGATAATGTGGGATATCGGGCTGTTTTTTGGTTTTTAAATGATGCAGGAATTATTAGGAGAATTTAGCACAATAGGGTCGTAAACATTCTGGTTCACACTCCAGTCCAGAAGGTGGCGATAATGCACCTAAAAGCTGTTTGCCAACCGCCGTAAAACAATATAAAAGAAGAAGAAAGAAGATTTACCTAATGTGGAAATCCTGCTCTGGTCATTGGTATGCGAGTCTCGCTCCTCCACGAAATCATGGCGTGCCGATCGCCTTTGATGGAGAATTCGTGCTCTGCATGAGACTTACGGCTTGTTCCCGGGTTCGTCGAACAACATGGGAATGGTGCGGATTTTGCGCCAATTACGAGAAATACATGCTAATTCTCGCTAATTTTGGTGTTTTTAAAGAAGAAAGTCAAGACATTGGGTTTTATGCAGCCAAGTTTATTTAATAAATATTTTGGTTTTTTTTACTTTTCGTAGCAAATTTTGGGCGCTTGACCTTAATTTGGGCGCCTACGATGTTATCCGTCGCAGGTTTTATGTAATTGAAAGGCCTGACAGACGGGTAAGCTCCGACTCTCATTTGGATACAAAACAACAAAAACAACACTCGTTTCCCTGCATTTAGATTAATCCATGTAACTTGTATTGTGTGTTTAAGTTAGCGGTATAAAATTATTTAATTTGCTTCAGAATGTGATTGTCTCAGTTCATCTGATTATTTACTGAGCCTTTTACGTTTTATCAGTGAAAATGCACGCATGTACAGTGGGGCAAAAAAGTATTTATTCAGTCACCAATTGTGCAAGTTCTCCCACTGAAAAAGATGAGAGAGGCCTGTAATTTTCATCATAGGTACACTTCAACTATGAGAGACAGAATGAGAAAAAAAAATCCAGAAAATCACATTGTCTGATTTTTAAAGAATTTATTTGCAAATTATGGTGGAAAATAAGTATTTGGTCAATAACAAAAGTTCATCTCAATACTTTGTTATATACCCTTTGTTGGCAATGACAGAGGTCAAACATTTTCTGTAAGTCTTCACAAGGTTTTCACACACTGTTGCTGGTATTTTGGCCCATTCCTCCATGCAGATCTCCTCTAGAGCAGTGATGTTTTGGGGCTGTCGCTGGGCAACACGGACTTTCAACTCCCTCCAAAGATTTTCTATGGGGTTGAGATCTGGAGACTGGCTAGGCCACTCCAGGACCTTGAAATGCTTCTTACGAAGCCACTCCTTCATTGCCCGGGCGGTGTGTTTGGGATCATTGTCATGCTGAAAGACCCAGCCACGTTTCATCTTCAATGCCCTTGCTGATGGAAGGAGGTTTTCACTCAAAATCTCATGATACATGGCCCCATTCATTCTTTCCTTTACACGGATCAGTCGTCCTGGTCCCTTTGCAGAAAAACAGCCCTAAAGCATGATGTTTCCACCCCCATGCTTCACAGTAGGTATGGTGTTCTTTGGATGCAACTCAGCATTCTTTCTCCTCCAAACAAGACAAGTTGAATTTTTACCAAAAAGTTCTATTTTGGTTTCATCTGACCATATGACATTCTCCCAGTCCTCTTCTGGATCATCCAAATGCTCTCTAGCAAACTTCAGACGGGCCTGGACATGTACTGGCTTAAGCAGGGGGACACGTCTGGCACTGCAGGATTTGAGTCCCTGGCGGCGTAGCGTGTTACTGATGGTAGCCTTTGTTACTTTGGTCCCAGCTCTCTGCAGGTCATTCACTAGGTCCCCCCGTGTGGTTCTGGGATTTTTGCTCACCGTTCTTGTGATCATTTTGACCCCACGGGGTGAAATCTTGCGTGGAGCCCCAGATCGAGGGAGATTATCAGTGGTCTTGCATGTCTTCCATTTTCTAATAATTGCTCCCACAGTTGATTTCTTCACACCAAGCTGCTTACCTATTGCAGATTCAGTCTTCCCAGCCTGGTGCAGGTCTACAATTTTGTTTCTGGTGTCCTTTGACAGCTCTTTGGTCTTGGCCATAGTGGAGTTTGGAGTGTGACTGTTTGAGGTTGTGGACAGGTGTCTTTTATACTGATAACGAGTTCAAACAGGTGTCATTAATACAGGTAACAAGTGGAGGACAGAGGAGCCTCTTAAAGAAGAAGTTACAGGTCTGTGAGAGCCAGAAATCTTGCTTGTTTGTAGGTGACCAAATACTTATTTTACCGAGGAATTTACCAATTAATTCATTAAAAATCCTACAATGTGGGGGGCACTGCTGAGCAAGCATGGAGTAAGACGTGTTTTTGTGTAGCTCTGCAGGAAACTACGGTCAAACTATTATTTTCAGAGGTGCTCTCTGTAAATTGCAACTCAAGTTTATTTTGTCCTTGTTGTGCATGTGTTAGATATGCCAGATGTCGACCAAACCTATCAAAACACGGCAAACGACCATATCTGCATCGAAGCTAACAAGTCGGACTGCAGGTGAGCCGAAGGCGTCAGAAGAAAGCACACCGATGTCTTTTGATTTTGAAGCCTTTAAACGTGAACTACGTGACGATTTAGTTGGTGTTACGAAGAAGGAGATTCGTGCTGTACTTGAAAGTGAACTGGGATTTTTCAAATCGGAGTTTCTGGCTTTAAAATCTGGTTTTGAAGAATTCAAAAACACTGCTAATTCAGACCTAGCCGAGCTACGTAGCACGCTAGCTGGTGCAGAGCAAAGCTTGTCCACGTGTAGTGATGACATAATTACACTACAACGCGAACTGAAGCGCCTGACGGAGTTAACTGATGATCTTCAAAAGATATGTGACAACTTAGAAGGGAGGTCACACAGAAATAATGTTAGGATAGTCGGTATACCCGAATCTCCTGGCAGCTGTTCTACATCAGCGGTCTCAGCTTTGCTCAAGGAGGTGTTTAAGCTGGACGAGGCTCCCCTGATCGACCGATCACATCGCTCACTACAGGTAGCTCCAGGAAAAGGGGAACCACCTAGGACTGTCATAGCGCGCCTTCACTACTTCCAGGACTGCAACGAAATTCTATGCCTAGCGAGGACTAAACAGAAGATCAGAGTTCATGACATGACCATCTCTGTCTTCCCGGATTACACTGCGCGGGTGGCCAAAGCATGGGTGGCGTTTTACAGTGTCAAACAGATTCTGAGGGATGCCCCTGGAGTCAAGTTTGGGCTTCTCTTTCCAGCCCGGCTCCGCATTACATTCAGCGGGGTCGAGTCTTTCTCTACTGACCCTGACGCTGGCCTGGCGTACGTTACTGAGAACATTGTTCGCCGTCAACATTGACTGTGTTATTCATGGGACTGCAGAGGTGATATCTCTCCCTTTCTCCATTTTTTTTAATCTTGAGCTAACTAACCAACAATGACTACTAAATGACAATTTATTAGTTTTTCTTGAGATATAGCCATAGACCATACTATGGATATAGCCTGTTATTTCTTCTTTATGTTTGGCCTTCATACGTCACTAGGACAATAGAAGTTTGGTGTAGCCGCAATAATCGCAGTCAGGACAAATTTATCGTCTTATTAGCAGCTTATTCTTCTCACTGCATCTTGGTTGGTTTGTAAACAAACTACTTATTTCATCATTTCATGTTTTCTATGGTTAAAAGGTTGGATGTCACAGCTGGTCATTTTTTGTTTCTTAAAAAAAGAGAGGCAAAATACGTCTTTAGGTGATATCAAAGTTTGGAATGTACCTCTGTTCATGATCATTTCTTACTCCCTGCAGACTGCATAGTTTAGCAGTTAAGGTACCTGTAGAGCTACTGTATGTGCTTTCACTTTCTAGGGGTTGTTTATGTGATCTTCGGGTTGGGGGGAGGTCGGCATAGGGGAATAGGGTACAATTACTTTTCTTTCTTTCTTTCTTTCTTTCTTTCTTTCTTTCTTTCTTTCTTTCTTTCTTCTTCTTTCTCTTCTTCTTCGATTTTACACAGCACATTTTTTTTTCTTCAATGTATGTGTCTTGTCTGCTCACCACTGGGGCCTTTTAGTACTGAATTTCCCTGAGTGTTCATTTAAAATATGACTTCACAGAGTGGCTGTTCGCCCTGCGCCACACGCCTCATCAGTTGGAATGTGAAGGGGATGAATCACCCAATCAAACGTACCCGTATTTTCACACATTTAAAATCATTAGGTCCAGATATTATTTTCTTACAGGAGACCCATCTTCTGACTACTGAATGCTCTAAATTACAAAGGGGTTGGATTGATCCCATTTTCTGTTCTAACTATGGGGCCAGAGCCAGAGGGGTGGCAATCTTGATTAAAAGGGGGACGCCCTTTGCTCCGTCGCAGGTTATCACTGATACAAATGGACGATATATCATAGTCACAGGAAAACTATTTGGTACTCCCATCATGTTAGCTAATGTATATGGTCCCAATTGGGACAATCCACAGTTTTTCTCACAGTTCATAGCCAAGCTACCAGATATCAATTCACATCATCTCATAATGGGAGGAGACTTCAATTGTGTTCTAGACCCGATTTTAGATAGGTCCAGGGCTGGGACACAGGTCGGTGTTTCCAGGTCTGGTGAGGTCCTTCTGTCGTTTTTAAGTCATTACAGGTTACGGGATCCTTGGAGAAGTTCTAATCCAACAACCAGGCAGTACTCTTTTTACTCTCCCGTACACAGGTCTTACTCAAGGATAGATTACTTTCTTGTTGATGATAGGTCTCTTTCTTTTGTCAATCACTCAAAATACCACAGTATTATTATATCAGATCACTGCCCTCTGCAGTTAGATCTTCGAATGCCTAATAGTAGCACTAAACACAGAACACGGCGCTTTGACCCGTTGCTACTCAATGACAAGGATTTTACTAATTTCATTAGTAGTCAAATAGATTTCTTTTTTGAAACAAACACAACGTCTGATGTGTCTTACAGCACAATTTGGGAGGCATTTAAAGCAGATATAAGAGGCCAAATAATCTCCTACACAGCAAACTTGCGATCAGCACGTAATTTTCAACTTACTGAACTATCAAGGAAAATAAGGGACCTAGATAGTAGGGCTGCTTCTGATCTTTCTGATTCAAACTTACATAAAGAACGCCTGCTATTAAAATCTGAATATGACTGCTTATCCATCAAAGACACAGAACAACTTCTCTTTAAATCAAACCAAACATATTCTGAACACAGTGACAAAGCAGGTAGACTCCTCGCTCATCAACTACGTCAGAAAACGGCTAAAACCACTATCCCTGAAATTCGCATTGCACCAGATAAAATCACCACTCACCCACAGGCTATTAATGACCAATTTAGAGATTATTACACAGATATTTATACATCAGAGGCAATTGCTGATATTGGGGAGATCCAAGAGTTCTTGGATAAACTTGAAATTCCACAGATAAGTCAGGAAGCACAAGCTTTTATCGATGCCCCTATATCATGCCAAGAAATCACACAAGCTATCGGCTCTTTGCAAAGCTGAAAGGCAGCGGGCCCTGATGGGATATCAGTTGAATTTTATAAAGCCTTTTCCAATAAATTGGCACCCATATTAAGTCGTCTGTATGCAGATATTCTATCTTCGAAGAGAATGCCAGATACCATGAACCAGGCTGTGATAACACTCTTATTAAAGAAGGGAAAGGACCCCCTGGAATGCAGTGCATATCGCCCAATAAGCCTCCTTTGTTATGACTATAAAGTTCTCACAAAAATCTTAGCACGTCGACTGGAAACTGTTATCTCTGATCTCATTTCCACTGATCAAACAGGTTTCATGCCTGGTAGGCAATCCTTTTTCAACATGCGGCGTCTTCTCAGCATACTTCATTCCAGACATTCCTCTGATACTCCTGAAGTTCTACTCTCTCTAGATGCGGAGAGGGCTTTTGACCGCATCCAGTGGTCATTCCTTTTTGAAGCGCTTGGTAGATTTGGTTTTGGCCCAACTTTTCTTACATGGATGAACATAATTTACAGTACTCCTCAGGCTGCCGTGCGCACTAACTTAATAAACTCTAATTTCTTTACCCTCCAACGCGGGGTGAGGCAGGGCTGCTGTCTATCACCCTTTTTGTTTAATTTAGCAATTGAACCCTTGGCCATAGCTCTCAGAGCTGACAATAGAGTTCCTGGCATTGTGAGGGGGGGCTTCACCCATAAGGTTTCACTCTATGCTGACGACCTTCTTTTGTATCTCTCTGATCCCGCAGTTTCTTTACCCTATGTCATGCATCTCCTAAATTATGCTAAAAGGATATCTGGTTATAAGTTGAATTTTTCTAAAAGCATTATTTTTCCTATTAACAGTTTGGCACAAAATCTTGATTATAATGCTTGCCCATTCAGACTGGACAGAGAATCATTTACGTATCTTGGTATTGTGGTCACTCGCTCCTACAAAAACTTATATGAGGCCAATTTTAAAAGGTTAATTGAAAAAATGAAACTTGATCTGAAGCGGTGGTCTACCTTGCCTATTTCACTAGCAGGCCGTGTTACCACAGTGAAGATGACAGTCCTCCCTCAATTTTTGTACACGTTTCAAATGTTACCATTGTTTCTCCCTTTTACTTTTTTTAAGGATCTGAATTCGCATATTTCATCATTTATTTGGCACAACTCTGTCCCAAGAGCAAGGAGGGCTATCCTGGAGATGCCCAAACTAGCAGGCGGACTTGCACTTCCCAACTTTATGTTCTACTACTGGGCGGCCAATCTCTCTAAATTGCCCTATTGGATTACAGCATTCAGAACAGGGCAGAGCGCCACCTGGGTGGCCATGGAAATTGAATCATGTTCCTCTTCTACACCACTACCGAGCCTTTGCACTTCCTTTTCTAAAAAATCCAACTACTCCCCTTCTAATCTTGTAACAAAACACTCTCTTAAAATATGGCGTCAATTTAGAAAACATTTTAATCTGGCCCACTCCAGTCGCTTTATGCCCATAACTAATAATGATATTTTCCCTGCTGCAAAAACGGACTCAGCTTTTCGTTTATGGTACAATAGTGGCATAGTGTTTTTCAATGATTTATTTTTGAGTAACACCTTTTCTTCTTTTGAGACTCTATGTAAGAATTTTTCGCTACCCCAGGTCCACTTCTTCAGATACTTACAGGCTCGCAGTTTTGCCAGAGAACATTACCCATTTCCTCACTTACCTGATAATGATTTGCTTGACAGAATACTTGGGCGGGATCCTACTCTTAAGGGCAACATTTCTTTTATGTACAACATTATTTTGAATCTCGCTATGCCTTCAACCGAGAAGATTAGATGCACTTGGGAACGGGACCTTGCTGTTCCAATCTCAGCGCTGACCTGGGAAGGTTGCCTGGATTGGATTCATACTTCATCTTTATGCCTTAGACACAATTTGATTCAGTTTAAGATTCTACACAGGCTTCATTTCTCCAGGGAACAGTTGGCTAACATTTACCCAAACACTGACCCACATTGTTTGAGATGTCATCGGGGCTTGGCCACTCTTGGACATGTGTTCTGGTCATGTCCATCACTGACTAATTTCTGGACGCATATATTTGATGGTTTTACACATATATGTGGCAGGCACATCCCATTAGACCCAATCACTGCTATTTTTGGGGTTGTAGGTGATAATGTTCAGATCTCTACGTCTCAAGCACACGCCATTGCATTTGCTTCACTTCTTGCTAGGAGACTTATCTTGCGGCAGTGGAAGTCTGCTAATCCCCCGTCCTTCCTTTGTTGGGTAAAAGAGGTCTTGGCTTTTTTGCTTAGAAAAGCTCAAGGGGTAAGTCTTCTAGCAGGTTTCACAATACATGGAGTTCTTTTCTAGAGTTTGCAGACCGTCTTTCTTTCTCTTGAGCGTCAATGGTGCATATGTCAACTGGACTGGTAGGGCACTGGGTGCAGCACAGTTACACTGTTTGTAAATGGACACTCACAAACAAATCTATAAAGTGTGTCTAAATGTTAAAATGTTCCTCAAGGTAGCAGACCCCTTTTATTATTGTTGTTGTTGTTGTTATTATTATTATTGTTGCTGTTGTTGTCATTATTATTATTATTATTTTATTATTTTATATATATATTTTAACTACTCTCATTTCTATTTTCCTCTTGCTATATTTCAATGTCTTTTTTTTTTTAATTAAATTGAGTAATGTTTTTGTTATGTGTACCCTTGGGTGGGAGAGAACTGGGTTGCTGTTGTTGTTTGTATAATTGTAAAAACCTATAAATAAAGTTACAAAAAAAAAAATCCTACAATGTGATTTCCTGGATTCTTTCCCCCCATTCTGTCTCTCATAGTTGAAGTGTAGCTATGATGAAAATTACAGGCCTCTCTCATCTTTTTAAGTGGGAGAACTTGCACAATTGGTGGCTGACTAAATACTTTTTTGCCCCACTGTACATGTATGTTGCATAAGTTATAGCACCCATCCTGTTTTAATGAGAGTCAACCCACAATCAATGAAGTCAAATCAGTCTTAGTCGAGCGAGTCGGTAACGGGATTTCTTACTTTCTCCATAAATTGTTATTTATATGACTTTGGTCTATAGCTGTAAAAGGCCTCGGCCTTAAAACCGGTTCCCGCTGTGACGTCACGCGCTCAGGGCTGGCTGGCTCAGCGGGGCAGCGCCAATCACAACTTAGCGGTCGATCTTAACTCTCAAAAATATATTTTTTTAAATTCCCATTTATGCAGCATACAAGAGTCAAGGATGAGGATGCTATCCACTCAGAAATTTATTTAAAAATAAAGGTTCTGTGTATCTGCTTTAACCCTCTCTGCTCTAGGGGGTGCTGTGTCGTGGCTGACCCCGATCTCTGACCCCAATTTCCTAACAAGCTGGGATATGTGAAGAAAAGAGTGTATTGTCTAATGTAGTGTTTATGTAACAAATCAAGGATTAGGGTTTTTCTTCTTCAAAATAAAACCAGTTAATGTTCTCCAATTAGTGAAACTGACCTCAGCACCTGCTGTGGAGGTAAAGGAGACGCCTCATTTTACTCGAGTCTTTGTTTACTCCAGCATACTGAAATATTTTCCTGAGGTTGGGCCAGAGATGCTAAACCTCAGGGCCAGAGAGGCTCATCCTCAGCGTCCACACTGCAGTGCGGTGGATTATCTGGATCACTACAGCGCTAACGACACTGAGGGGCAGGAGATCATCAAGCTGATGATGAACTGATCCGTGATTATTGATCATTATTGTTTCTTCTACATTGATTAACTTGATTGGACACTAAACAAAGCTAATGTGGTTGTCACACTGTACATTAAAGTTTAAATATGATAAAGTATTAATTAATGACAGTAACCTGGTGTAATTACTCAAGTATTTTCTGCTCCTCATTATGAAATTGTGTGAGGATTTTTTTTAACCTCTGTACCCAGCTGTCCTTACTGAATGTTTTTTTTTCTTCAACAAATTCCTCAGGAACAATTCTCATCAATGTAAAGTTAAAGGCGGGCCGGCTCTGTGGTCGGCATGAAGCTGGACTCTCTGGTGACGGTGGCAGAGAAGAGGTCTATGAACAAACTACTGAACATCATGGACGATGCCAGTCACCCTCTGCACACCGTCATCAGCAACCAGAGGAGCCTGTTCAGTGACAGAATGCTCCTTCCCAAGTGCAGGACGAACAGACTCAAAAACTCCTTTGTCCCTCAAGCCATCAGACTGTACAACTCCTCTCTGGGGGGGATGAGGGGGAACAGGAGGACAGAGGACGGGAAGGAGCAGTAGCCTAGCCTAACAATAAGCAATACCGGACAATGTGCAATATAACGTGCAATATAAATGTGCAATATCTCTCCTGCCTCTGCCTCCCTTCTCTCCCCCCTTTTTTCCCTCCTTCCCCCCTCCTCTCTCTCCCCCCCTCTTACCCATATCTTATTCTTTTATATTTGTATATGTAAATACTTAATTTATTTTAATTTATCTAGATGTTTTTTCTATTTTTTTTCTCTGTTTATCTGTAACGATGCTGCTGGAATCTTAATTTCCCTGAGGGAACCCGCCCAAAGGGGTCAATAAAGTTTTATCTAATCTAATCTCTAATCTAAATATCATCCTTTGTGGTCTGTGGGTTATGAGTGAAGCGTCTCGCTGTGTCCAGGCTCCTGCAGGTGTTTCTACTGCAACTCTACAGGTTTATATGATTTGCTCCCCACAAGTTGCTGGTTTTATTGTCAGAACTGTGCAAAGCTGTAATCCTGCTGCCTCATATCTGTGTGTGTGTGTGTGTGTGTGTGTGTGTGTGTGTGTGTGTGTGTGTGACCTTTTATAACCCTCCTGGCTCTTTCCTGGTTAAGATTTATTGCTCATACCACGATTTATGAAATCTGCAGCAGGTGAAAGAGCTTTTTTTCCCCTCCTCCTTCAGAATTTCAAAGTTGGATGGTACAGGGGATTCATTCAGTCTTTCTAGGTCTTTTGGCTCTTTCTAAATCTGGGTTAAAAATGGATTTATGTATTCTTTGTGCATAATTTCCACTTTTTTAGCCCTACACTGATATTTTCCCTTTAAGTGACTCCTCCCTTGTGCCACATGTAAAGCTAGTAAAGTTATTTTGCTTTAAAATGTCTAAAATTCACAGTGAATGTACAGTGTTAGATTTTTATTTAATATTTCTAATCAAATGCAAGGCAAGACAAGGGGAGCTCTGTAATTAATATTTATATACATACTGAAATAAATAACGCATCTTAAGTATTTTCTGGATTAGTCCCGAGATGCACACAGTGAATTCTTCAGCTATAATACTCTAAACAAGACGACAAGCCGCTTGGCTGAAGCAGAACATTCCTGAAAGCAGTTGAGGATAAATGCTCTTAAACTTAATGAGGTTGCTTCGGTTCATGTTGGGCTTCTTTCCTTAATCAGTGAGGATTTTAGAAATCGCTGCATAGTTTTAGTGACTGCATTGTATTGCGATAATAAAGGTGGTGATATTTAAAGGTTGTTTTTTTGTTTGTTTGTTTGTTTTTTAAAATCTGCATTACTAAACATTCCAGATCAAAACTTTATGGTCACAGTCTACACAGGGAACAGAATGCTGCAGTGGACAATAAAATTCTTACTTTAGACTTTCAATCAGGGCGGCACGGTGGTGTAGTGGTTCGCGCTGTCGCCTCACAGCAAGAAGGTCCGGGTTCGAGCCCCGGGGCCGGCGAGGGCCTTTCTGTGTGGAGTTTGCATGTTCTCCCCGTGTCCGCGTGGGTTTCCTCTGGGTGCTCCGGTTTCCCCCACAGTCCAAAGACATGCAGGTTAGGCTAACTGGTGACTCTAAATTGAGCGTAGGTGTGAATGTGAGTGTGAATGGTTGTCTGTGTCTATGTGTCAGCCCTGTGATGACCTGGCGACTTGTCCAGGGTGAACCCCGCCTTTCGCCCGTAGTCAGCTGGGATAGGATCCAGCTCGCCTGCGACCCTGTAGAACAGGATAAAGCGGCTAGAGATAATGAGATGAGATGAGACTTTCAAACAGTTATCAGTAAAATAAAATGCACACCTGCTCATTCACACACTTCTCCAAATCAAAAGATCTCAGGGACTGTGACTGTCAGTTTGAGTTTTTCAGGAGCTGCTGATCTCCTGGGGTTTTCACACACAGCAGTCTGTAAAGTTACACAGAATGATGAGAAAAACAAAAAACATCCAGTGAGAGTCAGTTCTGTGGGTGGAAACGCTGTGTTGATGAGAGAGGAGGGCGAATGAGCAGAGCTGACAGGAAGTTTATATTAACTCAAATAACCACTGTGTACACCTGTGGTGAGCAGAAAAGGATCTCAGAACATACAAGACATCAAAGGTTGATGTGGAGGAACCACAAAAGATGCAGAAGATCACATCAGGTTCCTGAGGCTCTGCAGCTGCAGTGGAAGCAGATTCACCCAGACTGGACTGGAGTTACAGGTGTGTTACAGGTGTTACAGGTGTGTTACAGGTGTGTTACAGGTGTTACAGGTGTGTTACAGGTGTGTTACAGGTGTGTTACAGGTGTTCTATATTGTTCATAGTATAAATAATATAAAAATAAAAATCAGCTCCTGTTGTACAGAAACACAGGCAGAACTGCAGGTGTTCAGTTCGAACTTTTTTACCGGTCACTCCGTTCAGCAGTGTGCAGTCAGGGGTTTGCTCACACTTGCTGACGTCACTCAAATCTCGCCCAATCATTTCCAGTGACACGTTAGGCCCCTCCCCCTCCGCTCGCCTATTGGTTGATTTTGAGGCGTCTCTCGCGAGCTCTCAGTGCGAAGGAGCAGGAGGAGGGGCAGCAGTGAGGAGGAGGAGCAGGAGGAGGAGCAGTAAGGAAGAGGAGGGGCAGTGAGGCGCAGTGAACAGGTGTCTCATAGACGCGCGTTTCCGGTTCCTCTGCTCGGACGGTGGTCGCGGTGCGGAAGTGACGCACTGAAACCCCGCGGACTCTCAGTGTTTATAACTCCGGAAGCGCAGGTGAGGAGCTTTTACTGATCTTACACAAACCTGTGTGTGTGTGTGTGTGTAGAGTTTTAATGGAGAGAAACTTTCACTACAGCACTTTACACTTTACACAGAGACCCGGGGAGAGCGAACTCTGATCCGGGCTGGGTGTGTGTGTGTGTGTGTGTGTGTGTGTGTGAGGGTGTGTGTGTGTGAGGGTGTGTGTGTGTGAGGGTGTGTGTGTGAGGGTGTGGGGGGGTGAGGATGTGTGGGGGGGTGAGTGAGGGTGTGTGTGTGTGTGTGTGAGGGGGTGTGTGGGGGGGTGAGTGAGGGTGTGTGTGTGTGTGTGTGTGTGTGTGTGAGGGGGTGTGTGGGGGGGTGAGTGAGGGTGTGTGTGTGTGTGTGTGTGAGGGGGTGTGTGGGGGGGTGAGTGAGGGTGTGTGTGTGTGTGTGGGGGGGGTGAGTGAGGGTGTGGGGTGTGTGTGAGAGGGAGTGTGGGGGGGGGGTGAGTGAGGGTGTGGGGTGTGTGTGAGAGGGTGTGTGTGTGTGTGTGGGTGGGTGGGGGGGTGAGTGAGGGTGTGGGGTGTGTGTGAGAGGGTGTGTGGGGGAGTGTGGGTGTGTGTGGGGGGGGTGTCGGTTCCCCACAGTGTCTGTGTTCACTGAGCAGCAGAAGGATGAGAACTAAAGCCGTGTGAATGAAGAGGAACAGGAACAAAAGAACAGAAACATTCAGCCGAACCTGTTTCAGATCAGATGGACGAGTCTGGGCATGAAGAAGCAGAAGCTCTGAGCTCTTTATCATCTGGACAGTGAGTGAAGGTGGAGTGCTGGTGGGTTTGTCTCGGACGTTTCCAGAAGCTCAGGTCATAAAGAAGGAAAAATCAGCAAATTAGCCATTAATTCTAACGTGTGTGTCTGCATGTTTGTAAAAGTGAGAGCTGATGTTTTATTGTTTAGTGTTGAGGAAGAGAACACTGATCAGTTCACTGAATGATTTGGTTGGGTAATGATGGTTCTGTTGAAGCCAGGTGAGGAGAAATGGCAGGATTCAGTGTTCTGTTGGGAGGAAATCAGACACCAGTGAGACTGCAACCCAATCGGTGGGTATTTCAGCGTGACACCAAGCTGCTGAGCTCCAGGCCATAGAAAAGGACTCTACCGAGAGGCCCATGTACACACACGATGCCATTATCAACAGCTGTTGTACACACACACACCTTCTGAAACTACTGAATCACTCAAGGAACTGTACAGGAACCTTTACAGAAACAGTCTTTTACTCAGCATCATGTCATGACCATGGAGTTTGGTATCGCAGGGTGACATTAATAGCATCATCGCCTCAAACAAAATATAATGCAGATGTTCTCACACTTGAGTGAGTTTTTAGAGAAACCCTGTAACGGAGTTGAGAATCGGCAGCATCCAGTCATCCAGCGTAGTGTCTCGCACCTTGTGTTAGATGTACCTTTGTCCAGGTGTGTTCTGTACAGCAGGTGTGTTTGCCAGGTTTCAGCAAAAAATTTCCAACCCAACTGCATCTTAAAAGCCACATCAAAGACCTGAGACTAACTCTGAGGCGTAAGCGGAAAACCATGCTGTTACAGGAAAGTACTGTGTTCTCTCTCCACTCCATCGTGGATTAGCTTCCTGTAACAGCACACACACTCTCAGGGTTTATTCCTGATGCCCAGTGTCGGAGAGTAAAATGATCATGTTCCTGTAGGGTCAGTATTAACCCGGGCTTTTAAAGTCCTCTAGAGTAATCGCTCCACTCTCACTGCTGTTCTCCCGGACGCTGGAATGTGACATTCGCTCGGTTTAGTAAGTCTGCGTTTGTTTGTTTGATTATTAGAATTTTTTTTTGAATTGAAAGTGTGTCATCATGCTTCCTGGTTTTTGTTGTTGATGGTGAACTCTGCACATTTCTGTGTGTGTAAAAGGAAACGATGGTTTCTCTGAAGACAGCTGAAGGTTGTCACTGTGAATGTAACGTCAAGGAGATATGGTGATGAAACTTCAACAAACTCAGCTCAACCAAAGGTTCACACTTTAGTTTTATTTGCACACAAAACATTTGCACAGTTATTAATCCCTCCGGTGAGCATTTCCTCTGTTTTCAGTGTCGTTACTCATCGTGTCTGGAGTTTACGTGTGATTGGTTCATTCTGATCAAAGTCACATGCTCCATTATAAAAGGGTGTGTATACTTATGCAACCAGGTTATTGTAAGGTTTTGTTTTTTTTTAAATTTATTTATTTATTCCTAAAATATTTCTACAAGTCTTTCAGCAGAATTTTGTTAGGTAATGTGTTATATCACATAAATAATGGGAAAAGATTTGATATTTATCTTGGTTTTATTTTTACATCACAGAACCCTGCAGTTTGAACAGGGGTGTGTAAACTTTTACATCCACTGTACCTAGAGGAATTTTGATAAATCAGTGTATTATATTATGAATATATCTTGGAGAATGTGGCCTGCAGTAGAATATTCTGCTGCACCGTGTGTGTGTGTGTGTGTGTGTGTGTGTGTGTGTGTGTGAGAGAGAGAGTGTGGACCGGCCCACATCCGACAGAGCGATGCTCGAAACCGACCCGAGTCCGAAAGGAATTGAGATATTTGTGCCCGAGCCTGACCGAAGCCCGAAGCCATTTAAATCACACTATTTTCATTAGCCTACTAAAGACCCATGTATGATATTTTGTGTGGAAAGTTTGTGTGGTTTTATCAACAAACTGAAAAGGGCATTTTGAGTCCTCAACACCGGCGAGCGCTTTAAGCGGAGTCTTGGAGCAAGTCTGCCAGGCTCATGTAGCCTACTCACTTAACCTAAGCAAACCAAAAATAACGGAACAGCAGAACAAATCCACAACATTCAGACAAAGGGTTCTGTTGACCTAATAAACACGAGGCCATTTAATGAAATTCAACAAATAATTGAAATGAAAATCCCGCTGTCTGTCTGCACACGTCATAAACACACACTTGCGTGTGCACCAAAATAACATAGCCACAATATTGCCGTAAAGCCATCACATAGCCTACAAACAGGCCTAACCAAGATATTATATGGGCCTAGGTCTGTAAATTAAATTAACTTCTGCTCCCAGCACGGTAACAATAGCCTATTGGCCAAACATAAATGGTTTAGGGGGATTAACAAAAACACTCACCATTCAAACAGGGAATTATTTACATTTACATGAGTCCATCCAAAGATTATGCTAATCCATATGCTTGTGGAGAAAAAGGATTGCATCAACAGTGGATGGCTTCAAGGCTGTCCTCCTCTGCTCAACTGTCCTGCCAGCAGCCCTGAAGTTGCGCTCGCTGCTGCTGCTGGCTGGTACGGCAAGGATGCCGCGGGCAAGAACGCTGAGCTTCAGGTATTTATGTTGCTGATCTCTCCACCAGCCCAAAATGCACTCAACTGCGCTGACCACGCTTTGTCGCTACATCAAATCCCGCGCACAGCTATGAAGCGAAACTGGTTTAAAGTGACTGCTTTTAAATTTACACAAAGTCTTATCGTGAGCATACAGTATGTCCAAGCCCGAGCATAATTTCTAAATATTTATTCGAGTCCGACCGAGCCCGTCGGCTTCCGACGGGTCCCGACGGGCTTCGATCGGGTTTCCATGCCTTGGTGTGAGAGAGTCAGGGCTTTACATTCGCACCCGCCCACCCGCCAAATGTGGGTACAATTTGGCTTTGGCGGGGAATGACTTTAGTCTCACGAGCCACTTTGGCGGGTGGTTTATTCTGTGGTATGGCAATATATTTTAATTGTAGTTTTCTCTGAAGGCATCTGATCTAATAAACACACTGCGATGTAATATTACGCACCGACAACTCCCATGAGCCCCTGCATCAACATTCTGACACAGCATGTTAGAATTGTTTAGAACGTTCGTTAACGGCTCAGATAAAATCAGTGATGCGGCAACCTGCGGTTCATGAACGAAGCAACAAAGTTGCTGACGACTGACAGGCGCACTATGTGGCGGCATCGAGCTGGAGTTTCAAACCCTGCTGCTGAGGGGAAAAGGGGCAGAGATGCTCAGGGCCGGAGCAGCAGTTTAAAATCACCGAGGTCCGTGATGCGCAAAGCGCGCGCCCAAAACTGTTCGGCATATTTAAATCTCATCTCATCTCATTATCTGTAG
The DNA here is from genome assembly GCF_027579695.1 of Neoarius graeffei. Lineage (NCBI taxonomy): Eukaryota > Metazoa > Chordata > Actinopteri > Siluriformes > Ariidae > Neoarius > Neoarius graeffei. The sequence continues at coordinate 82,428,949 of NC_083580.1, forward strand.
CCGCTTTATCCTGTTCTACAGGGTCGCAGGCGAGCTGGATCCTATCCCAGCTGACTACAGGTGAAAGGCAGGGTTCACCCTGGACAAGTCGCCAGGTCATCACAGGGCTGACACATAGACACAGACAACCATTCACACTCACATTCACACCTACGCTCAATTTAGAGTCACCAGTTAACCTAACCTGCATGTCTTTGGACTGTGGGGGAAACCGGAGCACCCGGAGGAAACCCACGCGGACACGGGGAGAACATGCAAACTCCGCACAGAAAGGCCCTCGCCGGCCACGGGGCTCGAACCCAGGACCTTCTTGCTGTGAGGCGACAGCGCTAACCACTACACCACCGTGCCACCCGCATATTTAAATGAGAGGGTGAATTACACACCACACAAGAGATCTGTTCCTGAAATTACTTTTAATGGTGTTTGAACTGAATATCATCAGTTTTGAAAAAAAATCATGTATGTGGCAAGAGTAAGAATAGTTTAAGCTTGTTTAATGGTTTGATCTGGGCCAAGCAATGAGGACAAAAGATCCCCTAACCATGCAGCCTATGGAACTGAGATACATTAACAATCTGGCATCCGTTACACCGACACAAAAAAACATTCTGGGAAAAAAATCAGTCTACACCACCATGTTTTAGGCAAAGTTATCCAAGGCAAACACAAGTTGAAACTTTCCCCTCTATTGCTTTGGCTTATCGAATGATTTATTTTTAAAATCACAAACAAGGCAGGCTACAACTGCACTGCTTTGAAAATGTAAATTTAACAGCTTGATGAAAGTGCGCTGATGGTTCCCATGGAAACCCCGTGTCTCCTGCACTGCGTTCCTCCGCCGAGTCACGCGCTCATTCGCTTTTGTGTTCTTGGTCTCAGAGCCGTGCGCACCAAATGCACACAGAAGACAGAATCAACGTTTAACATCATTAACAATGCACTTTTTACGGAGACGTTTTAATGTTATTTTTAATTTTTTTTATCCAGTTGAATATTTAGCGTACAAATGTATTTGCAGCTCTTAAAAATGACCGAGGTCTGGACCGCGGGGGCCTCAGAGCTGGCTGCGGCCATGGAGATGAACAAGACGCTAATAGGAAGATGAGACAGTTCAATGACGATGGAAGTTCGGGCGAGATTGGCTAGTTCATAGCAAAACTGAAAATACCCTGTACTGCGAAGACTGTAGAAAGTCTGGCAAAGACCGGCACCAGTAATTTTGAACTCGAAACTATAAAGGACCACGAAAAGTCAAATGCACACATCGGTACTATAACATCAAAACAGGCGAAGATGGCTGGTTCACTACAGGACAGCATTGCTTTCAGTCCCTGGCTGTCATGAAGTCGGCTGAGCTGGAGAGGATGGAGCTGCTGGTTAGAAACGTTCACGCGATGGTAAAGAAGTTGATCCGCCCCAGCTATCAACTTACGGCCTGCTGGAAGCCTCAGGTCACGAAGACCATTTTTCATGGACCATTCAGACTCATCTGATGATGAATGTAATGAGGACATTTAATGTCTCTCTCTACACATGTTCACACACACACACACACACACACACTATTAATAGATAATACATAATATACATAATAATACTTGATAATACACAGAATACTTGCATATCAAAACATCAAATGTTTTTCAATGATAAATGTTTTGAATTGGACTTTTAATATTAGAATCAGTTCAGTTGTAATGAATGTTATTTTTCATATTATGCGATATTTCATATTGTAAGGGGCTTGAATTTGAGTTCAATAAACAGAATACTCTGTTTATATTTTTGTCTGAACTGGTTGCATGTTCTCATATAGGGAGCGACCTTAACAGCACTGAGTACTTGAGTGCTACTGTAGAGGTACATTATACGCTGCCGTTCATAGTTAAATCTAGATCTTCCAAACTTTAACGCATCATGGTGAAGAAAAAACTGCGATTTCCTGGCAACAAAATTGTGGCTAGTGAAAAGGCTGAATGGCTAGTGACTCGGGGAAACCACTAGTCACAGTGGCCGGTGAGCAAAAAAGTGAATGTAAAGCCCTGGAGTGTGAGTGTGCGAGTGTGAGGTGTGTGAGTGTGTGTGAGATCTCATATTAAAAAAGCAATACATCTTTTGATGTTGTGTGAAAGTTGTTATTTCAGTGAAAATGATCCTGTAAGGTGTGTGCCAGTCTGCTTTAAAGGGAAACTCCCTGCGCTGATGGACTCCCCGGGGTTCACATGAGCAGGTGACGAGTCGCTCGTGGTGTTTGTAGATTGTTTTCGTCCTCATGTCTCTGTACACCTGCCATTAGAGGTCATACAGTGCCTTGCAAAAGTATTTATACCCCTTGAACTTTTTCACATTTTTCCACCTTACAACCACGAACTTAAAAGTTTTTTATTGAGATTTTATGTGATAGACCAACACAGAGTAGCACAGAATTGTGAAGTGAAACGAAAATGATAAATGGTCTTCAAAATTTTAAACAAATAAAAATCTGAAAAATGTGGTGTGCATTAGTATTCACCCCCTGTACTCTGATACCTCTAAATACAATCCAGTGCAATCAGTTGCCTTCAGAAGTCGTCTAATTAGTTAATAGAGTCCTACTGTGTGTAATTTACTCTCAGCATAAATACACTTGTTCTGTGAAGGCCTCAGTGGTTTGTTAGAGAACACTGAAGAACAAACAGCATCATGAAGACCAAAGAACTCACCAGACAGGTCAGGGATAAAGTTCTGGAGAAGTTTAAAGCAGGGTTAGGTTATAAAAAAATATCCCAAGCTCTGAACATCTCAAGAAGCACTGTTCAATCCATCATTCAAAAATGGAAAAAGTACGGCACAACTGCAAACCTACCAAGACATGGCCGTCCACCTAAACTGACAGAGTGAGCAAGGAGAGCACTGGTCAGAGAAGCAGCCAAGAGGCCCATGATCACTCTGGAGGAGCTGCAGAAATTCACAGCTCAGGTGGGAGAATCTGTGCACAGGACAACTATAAGTCGTACACTCCACAAATCTGGCCTTTTTGGAAGAGTGGCAAGAAGAAAGCCATTGTTGAAAGACAGGCATAAGAAGCCATGTAGGGGACACAGCAAACATGTGGAAGAAGGTGCTTTGGTCAGATGAGACCAAAGTTGAACTTTTTGGCCTAAATGCAAAGCGCTATGTGTGGCGGAAAACTAACACTGCTCATCACCCTGCACACACCATCCCCACTGTGAAACATGGTGGTGGCAGCATCATGCTATGGGGATGCTTTTCTTCAGCAGGGACAGGGAAGCTGGTCAGAGTTGATGGGAAGATGGATGGAGCTAAATACAGGGCAATCCTGGAAGAAAACCTGTTGGAGGCTGCAAAAGACTTGAGACTGGGAAGGAGATTCACCTTCCAGCAAGACAATGACCCTAAACATACAGCCAGAGCTACAATGGAATGGTTTAGATCAAAGAATATTCATGTGTTAGAATGGCCCAGTCAAAGTCCAGACCTAAATCCCATTGAGCATCTGTGGCAAGACTTGAAAATTGCTGTTCACAGACGCTCTCCATCCAATCCGGCTGAGCTTGAGCTATTTTGCAAAGAAGAATGGGCAAAAATTTCAGTGTCTAGATGTGCAAAGCTGGTAGAGACATACCACAAAAGACTTGCAGCTGTAATTGCAGCAAAAGGTGGCTCTACAAAGTATTGACGCAGGGGGGCTGAATACTAATGCACACCACATTTTTCAGATTTTTATTTGTTTAAAATTTTGAAGACCATTTATCGTTTTTGTTTCACTTCACAATTATGTGCTACTCTGTGTTGGTCTATCACATAAAATCTCAATAAAAAACTTAAGTTTGTGGTTGTAAGGTGGAAAAATGTGAAAAAGTTCAAGGGGTATGAATACTTTTTCAAGGCACTGTATATGACAGGAGAATAAACCGTGGTTATGTTTTTTTTCCTCTATATTTGCTTTAAACAGTAAACAGGAACTGAGGAAATGTCAGACTGCACACACCACAGGTCTGATCTGGGGAATCCTTCAGGATGGCAGTTTTCTGGATTTATTTCTTTACAACATTAAACCTAAGGTTGATGGAGTTGAAATTGAAACTCGGTTTACTCGGTGCTTGCCACTGAAACGGCGACTCCGTGTCACGTGTGTTCGTGCTCGTCACCTTCAGTCATGGACACAGGGTTCCACCATCCAGGACTGGACCTGTGCAACTCCGAGAACTTTCCTGTTTCTCCTGGAGAATAAACAGGAGCTTCATCCCAGATTCTGAACACAGCTGGTCACGTATCAGTCAGAGGATAATAAATCGAATCACAGTGATTCAGTTGCAGCATCAAATCTCAAATCTTTAGCTTTTGAATGGAAATTGTGTGGAGCTCCTAATCAAAATCACAAATTTACATACATTATTCACAATCAGGGCTCGACATTAGCACTTGCCCGATGGCCCGGCAGTGCTTTTTACGTCTTTCGGGCCACTAAATTTGGCCAAACAGTGGCCCGGGCGGGCCAGTACGTTTTCAATACAAATTAACAAATTTTATTACTCATATTTTACCCAGAATTGTGAAGAAATTGCTCGTAAAATGCACCTTTTCGATACGAGGTCCACCATCTTTGTTTTCGTCACGCTCCGCTCCGCGGCAGGAGTGTGTTGTCTTCGTGCATCTTCGGCGCTGTTCGGAATCGTCATTTTGGCGGGAAAATAGCATCATAGGATGTGCACGCATTTTAGATGAGAGTGTGGAAGAGGAAAGCTATTGCACTAAACTATAAACCTTAAATTGACTTTATTGCTATTTCAGTGCAGTGCACATTTTCAGAAGCAAAAACATTTTATATATTTATTTCAATTAGATTTGACTGTTTTTGAGTCCATTGCTGGTAATTTGGACTGAGTTACTGTCTTTTGTCAGTATTGTTTTCAGGTACAAAATCAAAATATAAGTTGTGATAATCTTGAGAAGGCTCTTTTTAATTTTAGGGGGCGGTCATTATTTATGGGGGAGGGGGGGCTATGAATTTATGGGGGGGGTTCATGAAAAAGTGACACTACTTTGTATGGAGCTGAGGAGATTATTGCCTCCTACAGTGATGTGGCTTGGGGATATTCTGCAAAAATTTTCAGCCTTGCTGCGCTCGGCAACAACATGTACCCCTAAAGTCTACTTTTCTAGCCAAAAATCAATGATCATAGCGTATTATGAACTGTATGAAACGTGGTGGCCCGAAGGCGGGTACCGCGCGCATTCGGGCCACCACGTTTTCCATTTGGGCCAGTAACTTTTTAATTCCACTGGCCCAATGGGCCACCAGTGGTAAATGCTTAATGTCTAGGCCTGACAATATTTCCTGTTTACTTTTTTCCTACATTTTCACAGTTTTGTTTATTTCCTGTTTAAAATGAAAAATACAATTCTGAGATGTTTAAAGTGCTCTCAGACTTTTCAACCCTGCTGTAAATGTATTATTATCCACACAGGACACTTTTTTTCGATGGAATAAAAACGTGTATTCTATTCCCTTTGAGCGGATTTCATTCATTTGGTTTGATAGCATGCAATATTGTTAGCGTATCGCTTATCCTACGTGTATTACATCACTCTACCCAATGGAGAATGAGCGTTGAATATGGTTTATGATATTGCATGGTTGTCAAGACAACATGACGTCACACGTTGGAGATGTAAAACTTCTACACTAGCGAGCGACTGTGACAATTTGTAAACAAACATGGCCGCCAGGCTTGCTTCATTAAATATGGAAGATTGAGAGAATTTTAAAAGAGAAAGACGCGTTGAACACCCGAAAGGAATCTATAATAATAATAATAATAATAATAATATTGTTTAGATTTTTTTCGTGGTCTATCAGATATATTCCATTCAGTGACTCGTCTTCGACTCGTTCAGTATCATGCTCGTTGAATGGAATATACAGTGCTGCTTGAAAGTTTGTGAACCCTTTAGAATGTTCTATATTTCTGCATAAATATGACCGAAAACATCATCAGATTTTCACACAAGTCCTAAAAGTAGATAAAGAGAACCCAGTTAAACAAATGAGACAAAAATATTATACTTGGCCATTTATTTATTCAGGAAAATGATCCAATATTACATATCTGTGAGTGGCAAAAGTATGTGAACCTCTAGGATTAGCAGTTAATTTGAAGGTGAAATTAGAGTCAGGTGTTTTCAATCAATGGGATGACAATCAGGTGTGAGTGGGCACCCTGTTTTATTTAAAGAACAGGGATCTATCAAAGTCTGATCTTCACAACACATGTTTGTGGAAGTGTATCATGGCACGAACAAAGGAGATTTCTGAGGACCTCAGAAAAAGCGTTGTTGATGCTCATCAGGCTGGAAAAGGTTACAAAACCATCTCTAAAGAGTTTGGACTCCACCAATCCACAGTCAGACAGATTGTGTACAAATGGAGGAAATTCAAGACCATTGTTACCCTCCCCAGGAGTGGTCGACCAACAAAGATCAATCCAAGAGCAAGGCGTGTAATAGTCGGCGAGGTCACAAAGGACCCCAGGGTAACTTCTAAGCAACTGAAGGCCTCTCTCACATTGGCTAATGTTAATGTTCATGAGTCCACCATCAGGAGAACACTGAACAACAATGGTGTGCATGGCAGGGTTGCAAGGAGAAAGCCACTGCTCTCCAAAAAGAATGTTGCTGCTCATCTGCAGTTTGCTAAAGATCACGTGGACAACAGGGGCGCAGATAGGAATTTTGAACTGGGGGGGACTGAGCTGTCAGCAAATGATTCCATTTTGTGTGTGTGTGTGTATATATATATATATATATCACATTCACACATCACATTATCTCTAGCCGCTTTATCCTTCTACAGGGTCGCAGGCGAGCTGGAGCCTATCCCAGCTGACTACGGGCGAAAGGCGGGGTACACCCTGGACAAGTCGCCAGGTCATCACAGGGCTGACACATAGACACAGACAACCATTCACACTCACATTCACACCTACGGTCAATTTAGAGTCACCAGTTAACCTAACCTGCATGTCTTTGGACTGTGGGGGAAACCGGAGCACCCGGAGGAAACCCACGCGGACACGGGGAGAACATGCAAACTCCACACAGAAAGGCCCTCGCCGGCCCCGGGGCTCGAACCCAGGACCTTCTTGCTGTGAGGCGACAGCGCTAACCACTACACCACTGTGCCGCCATATATATATATATATATATATATATATATATATATATATATATATACACACACTACCGTTCAAAAGTTTGGGGTCACTTTGAAATGTCCTTATTTTTGAAAGAAAAGCACTGTTCTTTTCACTTTAAACTAATCAGAAATCCACTCTATACATTGCTAATGTGGTAAATGACTATTCTAGCTGCAAATGTCTGGTTTTTGGTGCAATATCTCCATAGGTGTATAGAGGCCCATTTCCAGCAACTCTCACTCCAGTGTTCTAATGGTACAATGTGTTTGCTCATTGCCTCAGAAGGCTAATGGATGATTAGAAAACCCTTGTACAATCATGTTAGCACAGCTGAAAACAGTTTAGCTCTTTAGAGAAGCTATAAAACTGACCTTCCTTTGAGCAGATTGAGTTTCTGGAGCATCACATTTGTGGGGTCGATTAAATGTTCAGAATGGCCAGAAAAATGTCTTGACTATATTTTCTGTTCATTTTACAGCTTATGGTGGGAAATAAAAGTGTGACTTTTCATGGAAAACACAAAACTGTCTGGGTGACCCCAAACTTTTGAACGGTAGTGTGTATACATGTTATTTCACCTCCCTCACTGCCATCACCAGGAACTACCTGCAGGCCTGGACAATGATAACATTTTAACATAGCCTATGGAAATCCAAAGTTTACACATTATCATCACGCACAGAAATTGCAAAACTAGTTTTAAAACCGCTGAGTTCCAACTGTTAACCATAGCGAGAGGCTGGGCTACGTGTGTGTGTGTAAAGTGTAAACCAGTGCATCCTGACTTTCTAACTATGCCTGTGTGTTGCGTGAGCGGCAGTCAGTCAACAACTCTTCGCAAAGTTTCCTTATGAAACAATATGCTCGCTGAAATTATGGCAGGGAACGCCAGATTAAACATTAAAACTGCCTTCTGAGCACTGTATCTACAGGCTGCCACCGAAAGGAGGAGGCTACCAGAAAGGCTTCTCTACTCCGTACGATTTTACTTTCACTACGACATTACTTTGAACAGACTATCAAAAAATTCCAAGGTGATATGATAAAGTAAGGCACAGTTTACTTACATTCGTTGTTTTTTTTTTTTTTTTTTTTAAACGATGCAATCGTTTTCTGCCTTTTGGCACCCTTCATCATGCCGTGTTGGGGTCCTGAACTAGGAGGAGCTGTCCCCGATATGCCTATCAAACTTGTGGGTAACCATAGCAACCAAGCTCGAGCTCGCAACCTGTGCAGTCTGCGCAGTTGCAACTATGTCTGTACTGCTGTGCACCTCAATAAACCGAATGGTAATTAGTCTTTTGATTTTTCCGTGAGGTTTGCCTTATGCAAAGAAAGACAGCATAGACATTTTTTCCTCCCTATAAGTGGGGGGGACCGAACGAGGTGAATTTAAATCTGGGTCGGACGAATCGCCCCCGTTCCCCCCCTCTGTCTGCGCCTGTGGTGGACAAGCCAGAAGGCTATTGGAAAAATGTTTTGTGGATGGATGAGACCAAAATAGAACTTTTTGGTTTAAATGAGAAGCGTTATGTTTGGAGAAAGGAAAACACTGCATTCCAGCATAAGACCCTTATCCCATCTGTGAAACATGGTGGTGGTAGTATCATGGTTTGGGCCTGTTTTGGTGCATCTGGGCCAGGACGGCTTGCCATCATTGATGGAACAATGAATTCTGAATTATACCAGCGAATTCTAAAGGAAAATGTCAGGACATCTGTCCATGAACTGAATCTCAAGAGAAGGTGGGTCATGCAGCAAGACAACGACCCAAAGCACACAAGTCGTTCTACCAAAGAATGGTTAAAGAAGAATGAAGTGAATGTTTTGGAATGGCCAAGTCAAAGTCCTGACCTTAATCCAATGGAAATGTTGTGGAAGGACCTGAAGCGAGCAGTTCATGTGAGGAAACCCACCAACATCCCAGAGTTGAAGCTGTTCTGTACGGAGGAACGGGCTAAAATTCCTCCAAGCCGGTGTGCAGGACTGATCAACAGTTACCGCAAACGTTTAGTTGCAGTTATTGCTGCACAAGGGGGTCACACCAGATACTGAAAGCAAAGGTTCACATACTTTTGCCACTCACGGATATGTAATATTGGATCATTTTCCTCAATAAATAAATGACCAAGTATAATATTTTTGTCTCATTTGTTTAACTGGGTTCTCTTTATCTACTTTTAGGACTTGTGTGAAAATCTGATGATGTTTTAGGTCATATTTATGCAGAAATATAGAAAATTCTAAAGGGTTCACAAACTTTCAAGCTCCACTGTATCTGATATACCATGAAAAAAAGCCAGACAATATTATTTAAATGTTCCATGCTTTGGTGATTGTTGGTGTTGAGGCTTCAATGGTTTTGTTTACGGAAGACATGGCGTCTGGTTTCAGGAGGTTCTCGTCACTCAGAGCTCCAGTCCTCAGGTTTCAGCTCACTGTTTGCTGTATGTAGTGCTAGCATGAAGTTTAGCGTAGCCTTTAGCCATGTGCTTGCTCGGGTTTCGGTCTTCTTGCCCGTGATGAGAGAGTGTGTGTGACGAGCCGTCAGTGTGCCTTGAGTTAGTGATACGGTGATCACACGAGCTCATTAAAGAGGAATTTACACAACACTGTATGGAAGAGTTTGGAGTTTGTCATGTAATTCTGGAGTCCAGGACCGTTCTGGTTCTGAGGCTGAGAGGAGCGCGGCTCTCCCGTCACAACCTGAACTCAACAAAGGCTTTACTTTACACCAACATTTCCTGTCATTATCAGGAGTTCTATCTTTTCCACTCCTTCCTGCTTTTGCTTTCATTCCTCCATTCTCAGTTTTCCCTCTGGGTTTTTTCTTCTCTGGTTGTCCACCTCTGCATCTCTGCCAAGGAACAAAGTTCAGCAGTGTTCTCCTGTTGAAGGTGAAGTTTAATCTTTATATTCTTTATTACAGCTCTCTCTCTCTCTCTCTCTCTCTCTCTCTCTCTCTCTCTGTCTGAGTTTGAATAGGGAATCGGCTCTAATGAGTGCTCTTTATCATCTCCAGTTTAGACGAGTATTATAATGAAGATAATGAGCTGTGAGGAGCGCTCTCTACACACTCCTGCGTACTGCAGTCCATTAGGACTTTAACGGTGTATATTTATCTTTTACAGTCTTTAAATTGTTCTGCAGGAGCCTTTGTGTAAAACTCCATCGTCAGGAGAACAGAGCGGGTCGCTTTCTTCACCGTCATTACTGCTGGAGTTCGGTTTCTAATTCTAGAAAAGACAGAAAAAAGTAAAACATCCAAGTAATTTAACTCCTGTGAGTCCGAGAGAAACTCACGGACTGAAGTGCGCGCACACACACACACACACACACACCAGTTAGTTTGGAGTTTTTGGATTTCTGACATTTGTGAATCATGTGATCGGTAAACTGGACCGTTGCTGCAGATTTAAACTTTAACGCTTAACAAAATATTCCCCTTTATAAGAGTTACATCAGAAAAATGTCCTGTTACACCGTTTTATATTGAGAAAGTATAAAGAGATATGTGTTTGTGGTCTCTGTATTATGCGGAAACTGTCTTTTTGTGAGTCAAATATCTGACACAACGATGCAAATCTTGCTCATCACTGTCCTGCGGCAATGAAGAGCGTGTTCCTTCCTCGTCCAGGTGTGCTCATGTCATTAGATTAGTTTTACTTTGGTCGGGGGCGTCATGGCTCAGGTGGCTAAGGCGCCATACCATAAATCCGGGGACCCGGGTTCGATTACAGCCTGAGGTAATTTCCTGATCCCTCCCCGTCTCTCTTTCCCGCTCATTTCCTGTCTCTACACTGTCCTATCCAATAATAAAGGTGAAAAAAGCCCAAAAAAAATCTTTAAAAAAAAAAAGTTTTACTTTGGTCAGGACTTTTAATTATTTACCAAATCATGTAACATTTTCTAAAACCCGTCTGTCAGTCCTTGTCTCCGGGGCGTGGCGTCTGTTCCAGCTCAGGGTTTCAGATTGATGCTTTAAGCACGCGGCGCTCCTTCAGTGGCGCCTGCTTGCGTGGTGAATGGGCTCTGTTCATAGCGCCGTGATGAGGTCACGTCCTCACCTGCTCGGCTCCCGGCGCTCAGGAGGGGAGCGTGGAGACGCGCAGAAAACTGAGTGCTGATGTGCTCTTATTCTCAAAATGCACCTTGGCAAAGCTGCACACGAGCGTGAATAATGCACGAGTGTGTGTTCTCAGGCTCCGTTTAATTATTAACTCGTAGCCGCCTTGAAAAGGAAAATAACTAACAGCTGCTGAACATCTCGCGTCTCGGTGTGTCTGCAGTCCACAGACGGTAACTGTGGGATAAACCTGAACTCATCAGACTAATGATTCCGATCAGAGAGAAGAGATACAAGAGAGACTCTAACAGAACCGGGGATTAGTTTATGCTTTATAATGGAAAGAGTGAGAGCTGAATTTGATTGACAGGTGGCCAGGGCTTGGCAATATGACGATATAATCTCCGTATCATGATAAATTATTTCTTGATGCTTTTCTGAAATACAGCATTGTGATTACAGACTGACTGGACGCAAGTGATTCAGTTTAATTTTTACTTGTACAGCACTTTTAGCAACAGACATTATTACACACAGCAGCTTCACAGAAGTCTATAAATTCCAGATATAAAGTTTAAACATGAATTTATACGTTTTTATTAAGCCGATGTTAAAATTGTGTACTTAATGTTTAAAATCACAAAATAAAAAAAAATCTGTTTCAGTGGTAAATTAAATATTTTTAATATTATTATACATATGATTTATTAAGTCTAAAAAAAAGTACATGTACTGTAACTGTGATCGTTACTAATAAACATGTATTGAAAGCAGGTGTGTGAATCTGTGTATCGTGATAAACGTCTCCTTCCAGAATCCCGATCAGATCTTTTTGTATGTTCTCCTCTCTCCAGGTGACCGTCACCTGATTCCCCGAGCACCTGGTTAATAATTCTGAGATTTTGGAAATGTTCCACTCTCCGGGCGCGAGCGTCTCTCTGACCTTTTGGAGCTTGTTTTATAGATTTATAGGGGGACATGCGCGCACACACACACACACGCGCACACACACGCGGCTTTTCCTCAGGTTCCTGAGCCTACGTGCTGAAATCTCCAAGAATTTTCTGATTTGCTGTCCAGATGTGCCACACCTCTGCTGACTGTGTATACTGTAATATTATAAAAACTGTTATTATGATTCTGGGGAGAATCTTCTGAGGTCAGTTTGCTTTAGCAGGCCACATTTTGCCAGTGACTGATGACAGAACCTCATTTACTGCTCTTTGGGAATTAAACCGAAGAATAATCATTAGTTTAATGGAAAGCAGCGCAGCGTTTGGCCTCCAACAGCTGACTGCGTTTGTGTCTCACAGAGCTGTGTGATGTCATTCAGTGCTGACTGGAGAAATTCACCTCTTATTTGCTTTACCTGCGTCGGCTTATCGAGCACATTCCTCTGTGTGTGTGTGTGTGTGTGAGATTACCTCCACAGCGCTGATAACACACTGGTGGAGTGCGTGATTAGCTTTGAGGTGGGATTTCAGACAGTGACAGAAAGGGCCGCGCCTTTTACAGTGAAGTGTTATTACAGAATGTTAATGTTCGCGTGCGTTGTAGTTTTTGTTGCGTATTGAACCGTCTAATGATTTTGGGGATAGAAACTGTTCTTGAATTTCATGGTTTGACTTGCACTGAATTTGCACAGGACACTTTTCACACCAGTATCCCATCACAGGTCACGGCAGGTGTCGCGCGAGTCCACAGCGGGGAACGACTCGTTTCTCGTTTCTCTCCGACTGCAGAGTTTAAAGTCTTTCAGCTGCAGTGTTGTGAAGAGGTGGCTGTGTTTTAGACAGATATTAACTGTTTAATCTTCATGGAATGTTTACGAGCTACAATGATAACCACACCCTCCTCAGCCACGCCCTCGCTCGCTCACCTGTTGCTTTTTACCTCCTTCTCCACATTATTACTGCTCACACCTGTTTATATTTGTATTACTCACCTGCAATGATCAAATGAGCAGGTTCTGTTTGTTACAATATGGCCGTATTGGTGATTTAACCCGCTGTGACCTGGGCAGGACGGCGTGTTTACTGAAGGTGAAATCATGAAAGCAATAAATGAGTCACACAGTGCTGCACAAGCACCTGAAACGCACTCGCATTAATGAAGGTGAAAACCGTAGAAACCCCAGAATCACTAAAGATCCTCGTTCTGACACACATCGATCTACTGATTGTTCTGTATCGTATCCCAGATGGCAGAATGGTGTCAGTTCAGAGTGACTTCCAGAAGGTGGGCAGCCATGTTGAGGGAGTGTGTGTGTGTGTGTGTGTGTGTGTGTGTGTGTGTGTGAGATGTGGTGATTGTGTTCCAGTGCAGGGAGTGAGTTTTGTCCTGGTGACTGTGAGCCGACCTCCTCGCTGTCTGCAGCGACCGTCACAATCGCCAAGTTTCAGTTTGTGATGAAATGTAAAAATAATGAAGAAATAAACGGCATGCTGACGTGAACCTCCTGCGCAGTCAGTGTCTGACCTTTGACCTTTATGCCATTTTTGTTTGTTTTGAGAACATGAACCCCTCTGTGTGGCGTTTATAAACCTCATCTGTTCTGCCATCTTGGAATTGTGATCACATGACAATCACATGACCTTCAGACAGCATTTTCAGAATACTCTCTTTTCCTTTTTCCACACTGTAACGTAAAACCGTTTCCAGATTTATCACTTTGGACAGCGGAGTCACAAACGCGTCTTTTCAGTGGTTGAAGAACGCTGTTTGGTTGTGTTGGGTTTGTTGTTGGGGTTTTGTCCCTGTTTGTGAGGTTCTGCACGGAGCTATTGATGGTACAGTTCCAGAACACCAGGCTCAGCTGGAGGAAGTGGATCGGTTCCTGAGCGTTTTCTTCTCCGTATCCTCGGGGGTTTGTGTAACGGAGGTCTTTCTGCTTTGGCTCTCGGCCTCTGAAAGACACAGAAATCCTTCTTGGCAACGAAATATAAACATCAGTAGAATAAACTCCGTTCTGATCTGTTAAGATGCTTTTGATTATTTAGAGAAATTGTTAAGTTTAGACCTTTTTAAAGTCTGCTGTTTATTTCAGTTATTTTTTTCTCACAGTGAATGAATTTCTGCTTTGTGTTGAAATCAAAGTCTGTTTTTAAAAGTGCTGAGTTTTATCATCCCGCAAAATTCGGAGGAGAATAAAGGAAAAGGCAGATGTTCCTGTTCCAGATGTTGGTCTGATTTGTAGATGCTCTGGATCTGTGATGGCTCTCTGGGTCACGAGGAACGTCAGGAATCAACAGAGTGAAAACTAATCCATGCAGCAGCGGTGTGATGGAGTGGAGTTCTGTTTCCCTGAAGTGGATTATTTCTGTATCGGAGCACGACATGAAGTGTTTTACTGTTTAAAGCACAAGAACTCACCAACAGTGACCATTTTTAATTTATTAATGAACAGCACAGCACTTTTTATAGCAGAGTGCAGTATAGCAGCTATAAACAATTATTCCCCCCACAGTAAAAACACAGCTCGTCTCGGTTCATGATTAGACTCTGATGATGTGGCATATCCAGCGTCCCTGTGTATGGCCTGTTACTATAGCAACCGTAATGACTGTCAGAACTGCTGTTATATAAAATGGATCCACACCTTCTGATTCAAGAATTCAACCATGCCGAGGTCTAAAAGCTGAAACATGCTCTCTCCATGTAATTCCAGGATCGTTTACGGACAGCTTGAACCTGAACCCTTCTGCTGACAGGGTTTTTTTTTCTTTTCTTTTTTTTAAATTGTTGTAATGGTGAAATTCCCTCCCATATTTCAGTGCATGTCTGTATGGCCTCTGTTTTTATCTGTTTGAGAAGTGTGTGTGTGTGTCCTGTGAAATCTCTGTCTCTTCATCCTGAGTGTCCACATAGAGTTAACGTGACCCGAGTTCGGTGTGAGGCCCGGCCCGTTCTCTCTGCTTGAATTAGATCAAGTCCTTCACTCGTGATGAAGCTCCAGGTTTCATAGCAGCCAGACTTTAAATCCGTCCTCAGGCACAGGGAATTCCTTTCAGTCCTTTACCAAAGTGTGGAGAACCTCATGGACTGTGGACAGTCAGACGCGCGTCCCTGAGTGTGCTCCATTGTGAAGGGACGCTGGGGTGTTCAAATGTTCGCCATGCAGTGTTTCTGTGAGATTTGGGCTGAAAGACCTTCCTTTAGGACGCCGCAGTGTTGTCAGATCATGTGTGAAGTCTTTAACATGGAGTTGAAAGCTATTTTAAATAGTGCAGATTTGTGTAAATGTATTTCGTGCCAAATGAAGGTTTGGTGTTCGGCTCTGTGGCAGGGTGATGATGGTGATGATGGTGATGATGTGACTTGGACACGGTGCAGGACGTCCGAGCGCTCGAGCTCAGGAACAGCTTGGTGTTTGTCTGAAGTCTTTGTGACTTCCACATTTGTCTGGCAGGTGAAAATGGCAGGAAGTTGGAAAGAACAATGAAGCTCAGGGTCCTGAATGATCCAGAAATGCTTCTCATTTTCCAGACTGTATTTGTGCCGAATGAAATGTTTTCCCTCTCAGCCTCTTCAGTGTCGGATCTGAAGTTTCTCTTGTGCATGTTTCTGGTGTGACTTGGTGGGAAAATGGGAACAATTAATTATTCAGATTTATTATTATAATAATGACTAGTTAAGTAACTTTTAGCACGTTACAGTGGAGCAGATAGAAAACTTACTGCTGGAGTTTGTCTTTGACACAAAGCAGGTACCTGAAAATTACAACACTGAAATAACATGAATGTTAAAGTGCAGATGATCTGATCGCTGATGAGCCACTTTATTTCTTCCACTTTGTTGTTGGTCGGAGGAGAAAAACTGCAGATGAATTACTGATGAATTCTGTCTTTAAAATCTCACGCAGTTGAAAGAGGAGGCCAGAAACGATCTCAAGTGGAAGTTAAAAAAAAAGTTGCTGGTTACGGATTAAAAGTCAGTGTTCTTTAATTGATTAAATGAAGTTGATGTAATTTTTTTTCATGGGAAAATATTTATTAATTCAGTGATTTCAGTGATTTGTCATTTTGTCTGAAATCATCTTTGCAAGTTCGCTGCTTGTTGATGTGAATAATCACTACGCAATTTGCAAAATAATGAATTTATGTATTTATCAGAAGTAAAATAAATATCCTGTAAATAACCAATATTTACCTTTAACTAAAATCTGACCTGCTGCCTCACTAACTGTTCATCACTGGAGTGGAATCTTCTGTTAAACCCATCGCACACCTTTCTGATTCGCTTACGATTTTGTCGGGCCGATTAAATCGCTTGCGAATCGTGAATGTGTGCGGGGGCACCTCGGAGCCGATTTCACTGGTTCTCGGTTGCTCGGTTCAGATCAAACTGGTCTTGATATTTTCAGATGTGATCTCCTCATACGCAACACAGTCGGTAGTGTGTGCGTTGTCACTATGATCTCATCGGTTACGATAATTTTAAACAGCCAATTGGAGTGCCAGGATTGATCATATGGTGTAAATAAGGCAAAATGGCGACTTGCGACAATCACACGTGGACTGCAGACCGGGAAGCACAGCTTGTGTCACTTTGGGAAGCGTCCGCCTGTCTTTATGACATTTAGTTCACCTGATCACAGCAAACGGGAGAAGAGGAACGAGGCTATGGCTGTAATCGTGCCAGCTTTGAAAACACCTGGTAAAGTATTATAGCATTGTCAGTGGTACAGAAATCGCTTGTCCAGAATCCCGGAACAAGTTGAATTTTAAGCACGACTGAACAAATTAGAATCAATTCTTATTATTGATTTGTCTAGTTGGGATTATTATCCCTTTTTGATTCTAATATTAAAAATGTAATACTTCTCTATGTATATATGTGTGTATCTATCTATCGATCGATCTATCGGGCCCGTATACTCGTAACCGATCGCCCGACACGCGAAGCCCCGATGAGATCGGGAAGGTGTGCGCTGGGCTTTAGTAAAGAAACAAGGTGAATTTAATGTGAGCAGATTAATGAAACCTCAACCTGCTTTTAGATGAAGTTAAAACAACTTGATTTAATTATAAATTGAATTATAATATCACAGATGTGTAGTGTACAGTCATTAACTTTTATATTTAAAGGTGTAAATAGTAAAGTTTTTTTTTTTAAAGTAATTGACAATAGAAGTATTCGATTTTAATTTCAGTCAAGTAAAATGTAAACCTGCATTAATGTCTTCCTCTGGATTCCTGGGGCAGTGAGATTCTAACCTGATGTTACATCAGACATGGCTGAAGTTTAGAAGAGTAATAAACCCAGAGCTGGGGGTCACGTCTCCGAGCTCGGACTGGAACGTCCTCCCTCCTGCTTGGCAGCGCTCCATGTTCGGAGGAGTCGGGGAATGAATGGCAACCAGGCTCTTTCTTTCTGTGAAGCCGGACTGGAATGTGAGGCCTTTCCCCCCTCTTCAGACACCATTATCATCAGTGAAATATTCCCTCGGCTGGGCCTATTGTCCCCTTGCAGGGTGAACGTCACAGGCGCGCAGGTCCGGCCTCTCGGCAGGGTTTAATCAGATCGAGGCCCACCGCCACAGGGCTGGAGCGCGACAACGCTCTTCCACAGAGCTGTAAAGCAGTTTCACGTGGAATATCGGATCGTTTCTTCTTTCTCATTTGAACTGAAGGCTTTCAGAGCATTAAAAGTGGTAAGGAAGTATTTTGTTGCATTATCTGCATCCAGAATATTAATATTTTTATAATATTTTATTCAGCATGCATGTGAGCAGAATGATCTGAACTAAATGTTAGTTATTGTTAACTGTTTAGCTCCCGTTGTTAGTGTTGGTGAATAAACCCTTTGTTTTCTTCCTGTCCTGTGCTCCAACTGACCGTCTGTCTGTCTGTCTGTCTGTCTGTCTGTCTGTGTAAAGTGGAATAAATGGAGTTATGATTTAAGAACCTGGATGTTCTCACAACTGATGTGATCTTCATAAACTGTACCTCTGATCATAACCGACATGGGAATCTCAAGCAAGAACTAAAAAGCAAAATCCATGGAAAGAGTTATCACATGATTAGCTCAGGGTCGATCCTGAGGTTAAAATGGCATTCCAGTCATTCCGTCTCACCGCCTCCACCCCGTGACCTTGTGAAGAAAATACTTTTATTATTGTCCTTAATGATTCCTTTGACGAATTTGACAGTTTGTTACTGAAAAACAAAACTCCTCCAATCATGTGAGTGTGTTTTAAAGACTTTAGCAGCTCATCATTGTGACCTGAAGGCAAACGTAATAAACACAGACTGTGGTGTTGGAAGGAACCGCAGCACACAAACACCAGCTTTACCATTTAAAGAGCTTTTTGATCTTTAGTTTTCTGGATCAACACCGATTCAACTTATATACACACACACACACACACACACACACACACACACACACACACACACACTCACTCACTGGCCATTTTAATAGGAACTGCAGGAGTGGAACCCAATGTGTTGTTCTGCTGTTGCATGCTGAGATGCTTTTCTGCTCAGCACGGTTGTAAAGAGTGATTATATGAGTTACTATATCCTTCCTGGCAAAAAAGCTCGAACCAATCTGTCCATTCCCCTCTGACCCTCTCTTATCAACAAGGCGTTTGTTTCCACCCACAGAACTGTCACTCACTCACTCAGTGTTTTTTGTTTTCTGCACCATTCTGTGTAAACTCTAGAGACTGTTGTGTGTGAAAACCCCAGGAGATCAGCAGCTTCTGAAATACTCAAACCAGTCCATCTGGATCAAACCAACACCCATACCACAGTGAGAGAAAGTCACACTGTGAGATCACAGTGTTTCCCATTCTGATGTTTGAACATTGTGAACATTAACTGAAGCTCCTGATTTGTATCTGCGGGATTTGATGCCTCGTGCTGCTGCTGGCGAGGGATCGGCTGATTACAGAACAGCAGGAGGATGGATGGGTGTTCCTAATAAAGTGGCTGGTGAATGTATATATACAGATATTCTCAGCTGTGTATATATTGGAGGTTTTCTCATTTTAAGTTTGTTATTCATTAGCTCAGGAAACGATCAGAATTTTGTTGATTCATATTTGTGCTAAACCTGATCATCCAGTTCTGCTCTCTGGAACTGTATATGCCCCGCCCCCTGGAGGTGTGTCTTGCTCTACAGTAGCAGCTTGTGAGCAGTAAACATGGTTCATCTGTGTTTTTTTGTGTTTTTTTTTTGGCTGAGCATCTTCACGCGCACACCTGTCGCCTCACAGCAAGAAGGTCCGGGTTCGAGCCCCGTGGCCGGCGAGGGCCTTTCTGTGCGGAGTTTGCATGTTCTCCCTGTGTCCGCGTGGGTTTCCTCCGGGTGCTCCGGTTTCCCCCACAGTCCAAAGACATGCAGGTTAGGTTAATATGGGGCAGCCTTGGGCTGAAGTGCCCTTGAGCGAGACCCCAAACCCCCAACTGCTCCCCAGGCGCTGTAGCATAGCTGCCCACTGCTCTGTGTGTGTGTGTGTGTGTGTGTGTGTGTGTGTGTGTTCACTGCTTCAGATGGGTTAAATGCAGAGGAGGAATTTCACTGTGCTTGAGTGTGCATGTGACAAATAAAGTTCTTCACAGACACACACTTCCCTTTTCTGACCATCGCTCAGTTTGGCTCCACCCCTTTTGCAGAGGAAGGAGTTTGTATGAGATCGCATTTAACAACTTATTCATTGTTGTTGTTTGTTTAATGTTTGTCCCCCATTGGACACGCAACACTGAGAATCCATAACAAACACTGCTCTTTCCAACACATCTACAGACTGTAATAACACCAGAGCAGAAATCACGCGCGCCCATGTTTGGGTTTTAATCTCTCAGTAACTTCCTGGTGCAGCCAAAGGCAAACTAATAAACCGATTCTAATAAAACTCACTAATTAGCATCATGGATGTAAAAAAAAGATGAAAAGAAGCCTTGATGAAAATTATCACTTGATCAGTAGGAGTTAACACACACCCGTTATTATCTCAGCCTTACCAGAAAAACTTCAAAGTGTGTCCTCACCAGATGGAGTGTAATGGTCCTTTACTCTGCCTCGAGTGTGTGACTGTAATCTCTTGAGAGTGTGTGTGTGTGTGTGTGTGTGTGTAAACACAAACAGTGAGACTAACACTACATTCAACTCAAAAGTGGGAAGTCTGAACTCTGAATTCTGTCGTTGCCGTGTTCCGGCTCCCGAGTGGGAAGAACGTGGATCCCTCCACAATGGTTTTTGTTCGCCAGCTGACATCAGTGATCATGAGTTTATGATGTCATTACTTTCTCAAAACAGTGAACTGTTATAAATTTAACCAACTAATGTAACCGTAGTAATTTATCTAAAGTAAACACTTCTATAAACTCTGGTATTTTATTGACTGTTTATGATGTAAGCAGCCATGATGATTTACGGAGACCTTCCTGACTTTCTGAGGAGGGACTTAGACAAAACTTTATTTATCTCCGAAGGGCAATTAGAAGGGCGAAGAGCGGTACATTAAAATAGCAAGAAAATAAAATCACAAAAAGAATAAAATCAGAAAAATGGGTGGGGGGGAAAAAGCGTATTATGTACAATATACAATGGCAGGCCTGCTGTCAGGAGCAAAGTAAAAGAATAAATAAATAAATCTAAAAAAAAGCAGCAGATAAAATATGGCAAATAAAATGAAGCGTGGATAAAATTAAAGTGACAATATGATTAGAGTGACATTGTAGTTAAAGTGACACGGTGATATTGTAATATTGCACATCAGGACGTGATATTGCACTAGAGTATTGTACAGAAGACTTAAGTTATTGTAACTGTCTTAGACTTCTCAGAGTTCAGGAGGAGAATAACACTTGGAACAAAGGTTGCTCTCCTCCTCTGCGTCTTACAGGCCGGACAGCGGAACCTGCAACCAGACGGCAGCTGCTCAAACGCCGGGAACAAAGCATGAGTCGAGTCCTTAAGAATTCGGTGAGCCAGGCCGCTAGCCTGCTGCTCGTACACAGTATTCAGGTGGCGAGCAGGAAGTCCAATAATCTTAGAACACACCTTGACAATGTTATGCAGGCGGTTTCTATCCTGTACAGTAATGGAGTAATGCCAGCAGCATATAGAACAAGCTAAAACACTTTCAATGAATGTGTAATAGAACGTCAGCAAGATGTTCTGACTGACAGAAAAAGAGTTCAGTTTCCTTAGTAGGTACATCCTCTGGTGGCACTTCCTCAGGATCCCTTCTGTGTTGGAAGAGAACCTCAGTTGGCAGTCCACTTCAGTTTCTTTATCAGAAATACAGAAATCTGAACTTTAGTTGAATAAAAGTCAGAAGTTTACAGTTTCAGGCCTCAGTAATAAATATTTTTGTGTTTTGTTTCTTTAGATACTCTGAGTTGTGTTATTACTGTGAAGATGCTGAGAAAAGGAAAAGGGATTCTGAATTAAGGACATCAAAGATTTGATTTAAAAAGAGTTAAAAAAAAGAGTTGACTAGCAATAATTCTGATGGAGTCCTACAATATTCACATTGAGAAGATGAGTAACTTTGACCTGCACCCTCTTAGTCGACATTCTCCGTCCAAGTCCAACAGTAGTATAGATCAATACACGCACCATCACGGCAAAGGAGATTCTGCTTATAGCTCTTTCTCTGGAGGATCCACGGCCCCTGATTACCCTTCACCCTTCCTCACAGATGATTTACACCCACGTAACCTGCACTATGCTGATCTGAAGTACGTGAAGGCCGTGTATGGTCCCAGCATCCTTGACGCCGAGTCAAAAAGTGTAACTCCTCTGTATCGTTCCATGGAGGCCATTGCACACGAACATCATCAAAGCCATAATGGATGCTCTCATGTCAACAATCCTCCAGGGCCTACCACCCATTTACCATCTCCACATCTACCACCACCATCTCCAACTTTACCACCTCCAACTCTACCACCACTATCATCTCCAACTCTACCACCACCACCATCTCCAACTTTACCACCTCCAACTCTACCACCACCATCATCTCCAACTCTACCACCACCACCTCCAGCTCTACCACCACCTCCAGCTCTACCACCACCATCATCTCCAACTCTACCACCGCCACCACCATATGTCCATTTAGACAGTTTTGTAACAAGTAGGAATCTTGAAACCTCGGTGTTGAAACCTGAGGGTCAGCTTTATGGAATTTCCCCCTTTAAACAGCAAACATCTGATTCTGAAATCTTGGCTTCCAGACCTGACCTTGTTTATGATCTCCAGGTTCCTCAAAATTATGAGAGAAAGCAAGACTTTGTGGAAAAGACCCCAGAGTTGAAGACACGAGCCATCTTATGGCAGCCAGAACATTTACAGCAGAATGTAGCAACGCAGTCAGAAATTCAACACAACAGGTCACATTCAGCATGTGGGGTTACGGTCTCTGAGCAACATCACACAGTCACCTCCTGGCACACGGCACCGACCACAATCAGTGGAAGTGTTCAGCATAAAGGACAGTTCTATTTTGTCACTGGTGTGTACAAATCATCCGAGTTCAGTGTTCCACCACCACAATGTCCGAGAGACCGCATCGACACTCGCACACAAGCTGAAATACAGAGATCTCATAATACTGTGGAGAACATGTTTCAGAATGTTCCACTGGGGAAATGGAGCAGTGGTGAAATCTTTCAGGAGAAAAAATTAACCACGCCAAATGGAGATGAAGAACCTTCAAGCAGCCGACATTCCTCAGAGTCTCACAGTGTCACCGATCTGGAAGTCATGAATACGGATGGAGGCAGATATCACACCAACAATCACCCGATCTTCTACTGTGGCCCAGAGGAGAGCTTCTCAACATCATCTCAACATAAACCTGTCCTTACTGAATTAGACCAAAGTATTCATTTAAAACGAGATGAACCTGTGAATAAACTGACAAGACAACCCTTATCTGCTGTGCCCACAGAGAAGATCAGCAAAGAGACCACTCCTCTTCTGTACCACCTCACTGGAGCCAGCAGGGCGTCCGTCACGAAGAGCGTAAAAAATAAGAAAAACTTGAGTTTGGGATGCAAGGAATCGGACTGTGGTAAAGATCATCAGGAAGCAGGACAGCGGTCCGTTTCTTCTAGTGGTCCCTCATTACACAGTGAAGTGGCTAAAGAGATGAAGCCCAATGAGTTTTATTATTTGTGCAACACCATGGATGATTCCTTCAAAAAATATTATAAAGAAAAGCTTAAGGATGCACAAACCAAGGTTTTGAGAGAGACTTCGTTCAAAAGAAAAGATCTCCGACTCTCTTGGCAAAAGATCATTGAAAAGTGCTGTGATCAAAGGCTCTCCGTCGTACCTTCTGGTCCTCCTTCTCAAGAAAACCCCCATCCAGCTCATCTGCCCACGTTTCAGAACATAGACACTTTGAATAACTCTAGCCGCACAATGAAGAAAGAGGCGGTGAAGCAGCAAAATATCGCTCAGCCACAGGTGCCTCGAGTGGGCTGTCGGAAACGTCTGACCCTGGAACAGAAGAAGCTGTCCAACTCTGAGCCAGAAAAGCTGCACCGTCTGGGAGAAGGTCCGATACACGTGGCATGCCGTTCCCTTGGCAGTGAGAGTGAAGGACTGCTCTCAGAAGGTCATCTGGGTCACCACAGTCTCATCTCAACCAGACGTAAGATGTTTGAGGTGAGAGGGCGCACGATGTCGGCTTGCAGCTTCTCCAAAAACACTCTGAAGCACTATCAACAGGAGGCCTTGGTCGCGTATATGGAACGTAAAACTGGCTGCAGGGTTGCGCAGCCGCAACAGCCAGCTCCACAGGTTCCCACAGCGAGGAGGAGTTCTGACTGGGATCTGAAACCTTATTCCAGATCCAAGGAGAAGCTGCTTAGACCTCTCTCTGCTAGTCGTATTCAGGATTCAGCTTCCATCAGGTACGCCCAATTCCCGTCTGCGCAACCCGGCGGCCACTCGCAACAGTCCAGCTGGAAAGATCAACCATCAGCTCCATCAGAGACTCCATGTGCCTCTGTGGAGGATCTCCTGGAGGAACATCAGCGACCTCATCCACACATAAGCTGCAGGACTTCAACGCCTCATTTCTTTTATCAGGTGTGTTCTGGATATTAATGTATAAACATAAAGACCAAAACTTTACCTTAAAATTACAAGGTCTGTAAATGTTAACGTACACAAACAAACACAGGTGAAATAAATATTCATTATTTTTGTTTGTTTACATTTTACACAGACCCAGAAACACTTGGACTCCTCTACGCGTGAGAGAGATTTCTCCAGGTAAGCGTTCACTGTGTGAATCTTACGACTTCTACCTCAGGCCTGCTGAGTTCTGAAGGTGTTGATTAATTCTCTCGAAGAGCAGCTCTGACATCAGTGCAGGTTTATATTAATGCTCTCATTCTGATACGCTATGGTTGCTATAGTAACGGCTCATTTTTGGGGCGTATCCAGCAGACGCTCCACTGAGGGTTAAAAACGTGTGGAATCACTGATGTGGTGAAGTTTACTGTAAGAAGTGTGTGTGTGTGTGTGTGTGTGTGTGTGTGTGTGTGTGTGTGTGTGTGTGAATCTGAAACCCGAAACCCTGTGTCTTCAGAGTGGAGATTAAAGTGGAAGGCGAGAGAGCAGTGTGTAAGGAGTATGCAGCGTCGGTTCCAGATCAGCAGAGGGTCCGGATGGTGGCGTCCAGAGGGAAATCGATGGAGGAGCTTGGACTGTCCAGGGTTTCCAGGCCTAAAGTTCTGAGCAAAAGCTCGGATCACCTGAACCAGATCCAGGGAGCACGCATCCTGCATGGCGAGGAGAACAGAGACGACGTTGAGCTCAGACCTGACCACAGGACCTTTAAGGATCCAGGTTCAGTAGAACACACATCTGCAGTGGGCCACTCCTGGGTCAGAACATCTTCTGTTTCGGGGAAAGAATGCAAAGTCACAGCTGCACCCAGTTCTCCCAGAGGAACCAGTGAGAACAATCTGATTGTCAGGTATCATTTTCTACAGTTTACTGTGTTTTATAAATCACCTGAGAACATCAGCAGCTCGGTGGAAATAAACCCGTCTCTCTGTCTTTAGGAAAGTTAATGAAGTTCCTCAAGAACCGTTCCTAATGAAGGGTGAGATGCCACATGGAGATGTGAGTGATGCCCACTCCAATCATGAAGTATTTCTCAGCTTTGGGGTCACAACCGACCCCAGTCTGTGGCTCTTACCACCGGGGACGGATGACGAGAAAACACATGAGGACACAACGTCCCAACCTGCACTCCTCTGTCACCATCAGAACACACAACCTGCTGCGTGTGGCAGGATCGCGTCAGTGTCGGGGTGTGAGGGCTTAGCAGCGGTTCCTGCTCCTGCACTTGATGGAGCTCAGGAAAGGAAGACGAAAGTGGAAAGGAAGTGTCCCATAGACCCGCCTCCTCAGTGGGAGACCCTGGTTCATGAAGTGGTTTCAGCAGATGGGTCATTAGCTCGCGCTCTGTGTCCCGTTACAAACCGGAAGACTGCCGTCATGCTCATGGAGCAGATGTTATCTGAAGACCATCTTTTGATGGAAGATCACTACAGGAAAAAACACGAGCAGAAAACTGCCACACCTGAGCAGACAACATACAGGTGACTACTAGAGCGTTCTGTATTACACACACACACACACACACACACACACACGCACGCACGTACAGAGTGCGAAAGTCTGAGTGCTTCTGTTCTGTGTTCTTTTCTCATTTAATACAGTTTTTTTTCGTTATAAATTATATAAACTGCAGTAGAATCTTAGAAATATTTTCATGAATTTCAGAATTTCTTGTTTGGTTTGTCCTCTGTTTGCTTTAATGACAGCGTGAACTCGAGTTTGCACAAGTTTGTATAAGAATCTGATGATCCATGTTCAGTCAAATCCATCAGCTTTTCATCTGAACCCGCGCTTTAATGGAAAAGAAAAAAACTCGAGGAATTTTGTACAAAGGAGTTAAAGTCGTCAGTATCACACATTTACTGAACCTTAAATACTGACCTAGAAATCATGCAGAATATTTATACAAAATATCAAACATTTTGTTCTTTATTATTTAGTATAAATACGCAGGTGATTATAGGAAATCATGTGCGCTGATTGGTCGAGAGATTCGGATGATGTCTTGATAATCACCTCCAGCGACTCGGCAAAACGGCGGCCGATCGCTTCGTCACCGTAAGTGAGGAAGAATTACAGCTGATGAAAGAAAACGCTGTTCCTAAAAGCACTAAAGATGCTCTGAAGTTTGGTCTAAAACTATTCAACGGGAGGTGGGGTTGGAATTTATTTTATCCATTTCAAAACAAAGTATTCTGTGCGGCACGGTGGTGTAGTGGTTAGCGCTGTCGCCTCACAGCAAGAAGGTCCAGGTTCGAGCCCCGTGGCCGGCGAGGGCCTTTCTGTGCGGAGTTTGCATGTTCTCCCCGTGTCCGCGTGGGTTTCCTCCGGGTGCTCCGGTTTCCCCCACAGTCCAAAGACATGCAGGTTAGGTTAACTGGTGACTCTAAATTGAGCGTAGGTGTGAATGTGAGTGTGAATGGTTGTCTGTGTCTATGTGTCAGCCCTGTGATGACCTGGCGACTTGTCCAGGGTGAACCCCGCCTTTCGCCCGTAGTCAGCTGGGATAGGATCCAGCTCGCCCGCGACCCTGTAGAACAGGATAAAGCGGCTACAGATAATGAGATGAGTATTCTGTGTGACTCGGCGTAGAGAAGTGACACAAGTCTGCACCACAAAGTTATTACATTTACATGAAGCTTTTGAAGTCTGAAATAAATTATCTTTTTAAAATAATCCCCTGTGTGTTTATACTGAAACAGTGATCCACCTCAGGCTCAGTGAATATCGGTGAATAATAACCTCAACCTCGACTTCGTCTCAGTCGTTATTCACTGATCTTCATCTCACCTTCAGGGAATAATTGTTAAATAATACATTCCAAATCTTTATTTGTAGTTTGAACTGAAATTCTTTCCCAGGTTTTCAGTGTGAACTCCGACCTTTGGCCCTGACTGTAAACACTCTGTACTCCTCACGTTTAGAACACGTTCCTCGGTCTGTACTGGGTCGTACCGTTTCTTTCTCGTGTTGTTTTCAAGGTCGTGTTCTGCTGTGGATGATGTAAACAGCTCATCAGCACCAAGCGGTGGTTCAATTCCCACGAATCCTCCTCGTGCCGTCTACAGTCCAGGAGCGACGGTCACCGAGAAGAAGGTACAGTTATTATTACATACACTGTTTATTCCCTTTTTTTTAGATTTTAGATTTGTCTAGTCTTCTTAGATTTTGTTTTCAGTTCTCAAAGTGCAACACAGTACATTCACTGGCCACTTTATTAGGAACACCAGTACACCTGCTCATTCATGCAGGTATCCAATCAGACGGCCGTGTGTCTGTAGTCCTGCACATCCTGTCTTTTGGTCTTATGTGGTCAGTCGACTACTTTATTTATAATAGTTTATTTTTATTTTTTTATTTTCTTATTTTATATACCTTGGGCCCACAGTAATTGGCTAACACTGTTGTGTTCACCCTGCCATATAAGCCAGCTCGCAGTCGTATGTTATTTATATTTTGATGAACGTGTACCGAGTGTGACTGTGCTCTTTTATTCTCCTGACACAGAGGCAGCTGATGGCTCATATCCACGATCAGCTGGACTCTCTGGAGGGGCTGCGCTCGTCCCTGCAACGTGAGGAGAAGGAAATTGGGCTTCTGGGTAATTCCCTAGAGGTTGTGGTGCGCGAGAGCTGTTTACCTGCCGAGCTGGAGCGCTACACGCAGTTCATTGAAGACCTGGAGCGCGTCCTCAGCCTGCTGTTGTGTCTCTCAGCACGTCTGGCCCGAGTGCAGAATGCCCTGAGCACCGTGGACGAGAACATGGACTCCGAGGAGAAGGTGTGAGAGCTGCGATTACACTGACGAATTAAAATGAGAAGAAAGAGTCGTATTTCTGTGGATGGGATCATGACGGTGTTTTGATCGTCACTGGCTTAAAGGGGTTAAGGAATGGTTTAATCAGTGAGGGCTGTGCTGTTTTTAGAAAATGATCAACTACCATCTTGAAGTTAATTATTTTCCAAAAACAGCATGTCCTTAAGTGTTTTATTCCTCTTCTACCACAGAAACGTACCAGTGCAGACTGAGTTTTATTGATTAAAGAATGACGCGTCATAATTTTATCCATTTACGTTGAGGAACAAGTTCACGTTCTCTCTCACTTTATGGAGGATTTAAACAAACCACTGCACTACTGTTACAGCTGCCGGTACAGAAAATTAATCAGCCGCCTGTGACCAGTGCAGCTCTTCATGCGGGTCAGTATTTAGTGTGTTTTTATCCCCCGCTGGCCGAAAGGCCCGAAGGGGGATTATGTCATGGCGATGTCCGTCTGTCTGTCCCAGGAAGGGTGCTCACATTCTGAAATCAACTCCTCTCACAATTTTTAGAGGAATTTCACGAAACTTGGCAGGATTCTTTGTTAGATGTCAGTAATACACATGTTGTAATTTCGTTAAATTCAGTTGCGTTTTACCAGATTTATGGCCGAGTTGCCAGCGGGGATATTGTGCTCGCGGAGCACTCTTGTATTCCATCATGTGAAGTTTCCTTTTGGAAAGCAGCTGTACATGACATCATTTCCATCCTGAGGCTGATGAGTGACCGTGGAAATTGTGTGGCAGTTTCTGTTTGTGTCCACACCGAGACCACATGTCTTTATAAACAGCGATAAATGTAAATATTGTTTGAGTTTGGGGATGTTCTCAGTGAAGCTGGAGAGGAACAGGAGCTGCCTGCTTGTGTGTGTTGAGCCTTGGTGTGTGTGCTGTGCTGTGCTTTGCTTGGAGACGCAGTTCCTGGTAGTGTATCACCGAAACTGTAGTTTGGTTTCGATGGGTTTTGTCTCTGCACTGCCCTCTGGTGACAAATATTCGATCACCATGTCCCCTGTAAAGAGGAGGACACCATGTGCTCTTTAAAGCAGATACGCAGAACCTTTATTTTTAAATACATTTCTGAGTGGATAGTATCCTCATCCTTGACTCTTGTGTGCTGCATAAATGGGAATTAAAAAAATATATTTTTGAAAGTTAAAATTGACCGCTAAGTTGTGATTGGAGCTGCCCCGCTGAGCCAGCCAGCCCTGAGTGCGTGACGTCACAGCGGGAACCGGTTTTAAGGCCGAGGCCTTTTACAGCTATAGACCAAAGTCATATAAATAACAATTTATGGAGAAAGTAAGAAATAGCGTTACTGACTCGCTCGACTAAGACTGATTTGACTTCACTGATTGTGGGTTGACTCTCATTAAAACAGGATGGGTGCTATAACTTATGCAACATACATGTACATGCGTGCATTTTCACTGATAAAATGTAAAAGGCTCATTAAATAATCAGATGAACTGAGACAATCACATTCTGAAGCAAATTAAATAATCTTATACCGCTAACTTAAACACACAATACAAGTTACATGGATTAATCTAAATACAGGTAAACAATGAGTGTTGTTGTTTTTGTTGTTTTGTATCCAAATGAGAGTCGCATCTTACCCGTCTGTGTTCTCGCTTCTTGAAGGCCGACATTGTGGCCGATTGTTTTGAAACAATCTGACTTTCAGTTCTTCGTTCATTCGCTTCTTCCACGTAAGGGTGAGATATTGCTGCTGAGGCGAGCGTATCTAGCGGGGGGGAAGCATCCAGTGGAGAAATCTGATGGCTCCTTCACTCATTCTCCATTTTCTCCATACTGAGTACTCCGCCATTACTGCTCAGCTCACACTCCGGGAGAACTGGTGCAACTGAACTTACTTTCCTTTATAGTTTTCCTTTAATTGTTGGTACTGCACCCTCTTTCAATCCGGGCTTATAGCCAACGCTCCTCAACAGATCAGAGGTCTCGTACGAGTCCTCAGTAAAATGTGCAGAGCAGAGGAGAGACCACTTCGTAGGCGTCCAATGTGCCTGTGAATTTCTCGCAAAACGCCTCCAAATCTTTGCAGTTTGAACATTCTTGGGCCGTGAACGCAACATAAATCCACCTTCTGTTGTGTTGCTGCACCGGCCAGCAACACATCTCCGTGGCATGGCGATAAATTAGCTCTAAATGGAGGATCAGAGTTGCAGTCAGCTCTGTGTTTTAGTATAGCGGAAATGGCGATGAGACCGATAGACTTCCTGCTGTGATGTCACAGATGTCAAGGTCATTCATTCAGACCGCTACCTATATAAATCACTTTAATCGTAAAAATTACTACATTAGATTTATTGTTAACGCTTAAAACTATTCCTGTGCCATTCTTAAGGTCTCAAGGCATTTATAAACGAAAGTGAGCCCATGGCTCTGCGTGTATGCTTTAAGGTCCTTTAATTTTTTTTTGTTAATATCATCTTAAAGCGTTTCATAATTGAGGCACATTCTTTGCATTCTTTTGTGTGTATGCAAAATGGGACAGGCAAAAGTAATTACACCCCACCTACCTGACATGTGTAAGGCCCAGTTTATCTGTGTGAGAAACAGCTGACTGAACACCGTGAGTCCCTTTTGAAAAGTTTTCCTCAGAGTCAGAACTCAGCAGGAGTTTATGGTGACTTGGTTTATCATCTGAAGCGTGACTGGGTTAAGAAAATTAAAATACAAGATTTCAAGAAAAAAGTTTGTGTTAAAAGAGGAACTTTGAGAATTTGGTGAAATTACACTTGTATTTATTAATATCAGGAATTATGACCATTTTTCTCAAAATAATAACTTTATTCTCAAATACTAAATAAACACCGTTTACTGTTTGAATTATTTCTAAACCAAATGCCAGAGAGGGTGTGTGGACTTGGATGTGGGCTTGCTTGAGTCCATTTTGTGCCGTAAACATTCAGATTATTAAAATCACCCCGTGTGTAGCTCTCACCTCAGAGGTCAGCAGAAGGAGAAAGTGGTTTTTCTTGAATATAAAAGCAGATGATTTAAAACTGAAAAGTAAAAACACTAATATGATGATATATGAAAGAGAAGATGGTGAGTGTTGAAATAAATCTAACGGGAGTTTCATACATCACCAGTGTGTAGAGGACGTTACACAGTGGGGGGAAGAATGAAGTTTATCTTCGAGTGATGAATGTATATATTCATGAGTGAGTGATGTGAACAAGTGAAAATATTTTCAATACAAGAAGATAAACTTCATATCTTCGCACCAATGTGTAATGGTCTTTATATTATATCGACACATCCACAAAAGACACATCCAGTCAGCGTGAAAACACCGGGAGTGACATCATCAGAGTGAAATATCGGGAATTATGTCACTCACATCCGTGATGTACCTGGCGACTTGTCCAGGGTGAACCCCGCCTTTCGCCCGTAGTCAGCTGGGATAGGCTCCAGCTCGCCTGCGACCCTGTAGAACAGGATAAAGCGGCTACAGATAATGAGATGAGATGAGACATCCGTGATGTGTTTCGGATGAAAAATGTGAATTTTTCAACACTAGAAGATAAACTTCATATCTTCAAGCCAACATGTGATTTTCTTTTGATTATATCGACACATTCACAAACAAAGTCCCCAAATTTATCAAAACAATTCATGGATTTCCTCACGAGGGACAGATAGAGATTTATGCCCCGGTTTTGGTTCTCCACGTCCCGGATGGAGCTCGGATGGAAAATATCAGTGGCGTATTTCACACTAAAACACTCGTGTCTGTGTAATAAACAGTATGACTGCATGAACAGTCCAAGTTGTAATTCATCACATTTGATCGCTGGTTTTATTTAATTTTATTTAATAAAATGACTTCCACACTCATTTAGTAGCACAGACTGTAGAATAGCACTTGATCCAGCACAGGCTGCTATTTTACTTGATGTATCTCGTGCTCCCACAACAAGAGTAAAAGTCTCCGAGTCCAGAATGTTGGTGTGAATTCGATGCTCTCTCCTGGAAAACAAATCTCCACGGTGTGAAGGATGATCTAACCAAGCTCTCATCTGCTACACTTACAGAGAAACCAAAGTTCATCCATCATTTTATCCGTAAAATATTCCCTCCTCCAGATCGGCCGTGTCTCTGATTAGGACTCGTCTCCTCTGATGCCGTCCGTTCCAACAGACTGCAATTACATGAGGTAGTTCTGGACTTATCACTGCTCCTCACTGAGCCGAATTCATGTAAGAAGCGTGTCCTCAAGCGCAAGAACAGAATCGAGCGTTACTGAGACACGCCTCAGTTTTAGACAAACTCCGCCTCCATACGTATAACACTCGTGTAACTTAAATCTGTAGTGAATTAATCAGAAATCATGATGCTGATCAGTCAGTCTGCTGCTTGAGGAGTGTGTGTGTGTGTGTGTGTGTGTGTGTCTGATCCTCACTGTGTTCTCCTTCTGCAGGAATCTCTGGTCAGTAGACATCACCTCCTGTGCAAACAGAGGGAGGACGCCAAGGACCTGAAGGACAACCTGGACCGGCGGGAGCGCATGGTCTCCACATTCCTGGCCAAACAGCTGACGGAGAACCAGCTGCAAGAATACCGGCGCTTCGTCCAGAACAGAGCTTCGCTCCTCATCCGCCAGAAAGACCTGGACGAAAAGCAGCGGCTCGGGGAGGAGCAACTCGAGGCGCTAATCAACAGCATTCCTCCGTGAACAACGTGAATTTCTCTTCCGTCTCTGTGGATAAATTTAACAGTCTGTAATATTTGGGGACGATGCTCTCCGTGACTCGTCATGAAATACTTCATCGTATAAATCACATGAACTTTACATTCAGATCCGTAATTCTGACCTAAAGCTGTTAATAATCGAGGCAGTTTTACAGACACTCCGAGTCAAAGCACGTAAACGCCTGATGCTGTGGTGCTGAACTGCTGAAGCCAAAACACACGAAAAGGAGAAACGTTTATAGAGAGTGTGTCTGTAATGTGTGTGTGTGTCTGTAATGTGTGTGTGTGTGTGTGTGTGTGTTTTACCTTTACATGTGTACACTTTTTATCTCGGTGGTCGTTTGGATGCTGAGGTGCTTTGAGGTTGAGTTTGAGGTAAAAGCAGACCTGGCAGTGCGAACATTAATGCCCTTTGAGTTCTGCTTTGAATTTTCTGTTGTGTTTAATTTATTTGAGTCTGAATGCACTCGAAGACCAAAAAGAGGAAAAAAGCACTTTGTTCTTGTAACTCTGTACATTTCTAATTTCATAAGTAACTGAATGCATTTAATGTTTATTTATTTTATTGATCTGAAGTCCTAATGATCTTCACTGACATTTAAATTCTACATTCATCTGTTTTAGTTTGACTTCGTCGTGTTTCCTTCTTTGCTGCTGATTTCCAGCAGATGAAATGTGTGTAATTTCTAACGGACACGGCCTTAAAGAAGTGAGATGTTGTCATGAGAGTCATCAACCTAATACTCTACTGGTGAAATCATCAGGAAACCAACACGAACTGAACAGAGGAAGAGCTCTGCACTTTACAGCTCTGAGGTCAAACACCACTTCCTTCCTGTTTCGACAGGAGGCCGGACCCGTGGGCCGACGCCCACTGTGACCTGCAGCCGGGATGAAAGTTCTGCTGCAGCTCCTTTAACGGTGGATCAGTAAACTGTGCCCACGCAGGGATGGGATATAAATATAGAGTTTTATAAAAGGAAGAAATGCAAAAATCTGTTTCTCAGAGCGCGATGGTGGAAGTTCAGGACGTTTAATTTTTTAATGAACACAAAAACAAACGCGCACAAAGATCTCATTCTGTAAAATGGTGACGTTCATCCTGACTCTTTAAACTCCGAGTTGAGTGCAGTGGGGTTTTTGTGATTTTTGCACCCAGAACTCGCCCCGGTGTTCTTTAGATTTTGCAGTTTTGAGTACGATGTGTGTTTTTAGTTTAAGAGTCACACAAAACTGAGAAATCTTCTACAAACTAAAAAGTGTATTTTATTCATGTCGAATGATTTGTTCTTCAGTGTTTAGTGTTTATTTTGTGCTATTTCCATCCTGACACAGTTTTAAGGAATTACATCTTTCTCTCTCGATTTTTTTGCTTTTTACTTCCAGTTTATTCCAACACACTTTGCAAATTGAGAAATTATGAATGGATTTTTCTCAGCCGTCTTCTTGTTTTTTCCCGTTTGCTGTTTGTGTTCACACGGATTTGTTTCGGCTCATGTGGAGTTTGTCCCTGAGAGGTGAAGTGAGTCTTTTCCCTGTTGCAGGTTCGTGTTTGTAGCTTTAAGGAATTCCAGAGGTTTATAAAAGCCTAATAATGTTTCCACACAAACACACAAGTGCACTGCGAGCGAGGAGGCACGTTCCTGCAGGTGAGACTCTAAAAGTCTGGTTCCTGCCGTGTGTACGGCTCGCTGTGGCGTCTTTCTCGTGTCGTTTAATTTTCTGTTTGTTTTATTTTGTTATGATCCAAAAAGAATGAGAAAGATGAGGAACAGTGTATTTGGATACTTTACAAACCATCTGCAGACCATCACAAAGCACATCATCGTCACCACATCAGATGATATTTATCTGTCTTTCAGCAGATCACAGAATACCACCACATGACCTGAGCAGATCCTTCACACGGTGATTTTCTACGACACACACCGTTCTAAAAACTACAGAATTCCCTGAACTGTAAAATATTTTTTTACAGGGCCTTTCTGTGCGGAGTTTGCATGTTCTCCCCGTGTCCGCGTGGGTTTCCTCCGGGTGCTCCGGTTTCCCCCACAGTCCAAAGACATGCAGGTTAGGTTAACTGGTGACTCTAAATTGAGCGTAGGTGTGAATGTGAGTGTGAATGGTTGTCTGTGTCTATGTGTCAGCCCTGTGATGACCTGGCGACTTGTCCAGGGTGAACCCCGCCTTTCGCCCGTAGTCAGCTGGGATAGGATCCAGCTCGCCTGCGACCCTGTAGAACAGGATAAAGCGGCTACAGATAATGGATGGAGTTTATTCCGTCTCCATTTAAACACACCAGAGATCTGATTATTTTTAAGAACCTGCTGTTGATGAAGGACCTGCGCACTTCATCTCGCCTGTAATGGATAAAAATAATCAGTTCCACAGTGGTGCAGAGGGAAATGTTTCCTCCTCACAGCTGGAGGGTTTCATCCTGAGCTTTATTTACTGTGGGTACAGAGTGGACTGGGTTCTCCATGTGTTCAGGTTCTCTGGTTCTCTCAATAAAACATGCTGGTAGGTGGGTTATTTAAGAGAAATTTCCCCGAGGACAGAATGTGTGTGTGTGTGTGTGTGTGTGTGTGTGTGAGAGATGCTATACTATGGACTGGTGTCCCATCCAGGAGATATTCCTATCTCACCCCCAGTGATTCCGGGATGGACTCCAGCTTCACCAGGGTAAAGTTTTACTGAAGCATAAATGATGATGAATCTGACCCTGAACGCCAGCTCTGTAGCCACCGCTGTTTGTTAATGATGAACATTTTGCAGCTGTTTTTGTTAAAATGCCTAATTATCACTGAGCATGATCTTCTCACAGAGCCTCAGCACCTTTATAAAGTTATTAGTTTTTACAGAAATAGATTTGATTTTTTTTTTTAAAGACACAAAACCCCATGTTTTGGTCAAAGCCCATGTTTTTCCTAATTGTGGCTGTTTTCCTAGAATTCAGTTGTAGCAAAAATCTGACACATTGGGTAGCTAACGCTACTAGAAAAGAAAGATTTCTACATTCTGTTCATTTGGCAAGATTATGCTAAAATATATTTCTGAAAGCACTTCAGATAACTTAACGTTATTCATGTTAGTGTAACTCTGTTTTTACATGCCAACTAACGGCAGCACAGTGGTGTAGTGGTTAGCACGGTCGCCTCACAGCAAGAAGGTTCTGGGTTTGAGCCCAGCAGGGGCCTTTCTGTGTCCGCGTGGGTTTCCTCCGGGTGCTCCGGTTTCCCCCACAGTCCAAAGACATGCGGTTAGGATAATATGGGACGGCCTTGGGCTGAGGTGCCCTTGAGTGAGGCCCCTAACTCCTAACTGCTCCCCGGGCGCTGTTAGCATGGCTGCCCACTGCTCTGTGTGTGTGTGTTCACTACTTCAGATAGGTTAAATGCAGAGAGGAATTTCACAAGCATGTGATGAATAAAGTTGTTGTTCTTCTAACGATGTCCACGTTAACTAGCTATGTGTTAGCGTTAGCCATGGACAAGGCGATGGCAACTTGGTGGGCAAATCCATAGAAAGTCATTTGACTAACCAGACTGCACAGCTATTGCAACGTTATCGCTAGCTCTAAAAGCACAGACAACTTCAATACAAGCTTTCTCTTGGAATAAAACGTTTATATATCTCAATACACTTCCACAGGTCGGACGGTGAGTTTTTGTAGGCCGTGATGTGGTTCGTTTTCGGCAAACAAAGCAAACATTTAAAACAAAACGACTCTTTATTCCTTTCAGAAAACCGAAACATGGGTTCTAGGTAAAGCCGTGGGTGCGTGCATTCTCCAGAAGAACCGCCTCTTTCCATTCTGCCATCAACTGATCGTGTTCAATAACGCTGCTGAGAAATCGGTGAACTTGATTTTATCCAGTGTATGGACATGACGTGACCCTAATGATTACTGATCGGCTCTCAGTGTCACCTGCGGAAAAACCAATCACCTTTTAGAAAAGAAAAAACATCCATTTTCAAAGCTGCTTCATAGTAACGAGGACCCTGATACAAACGTAGTGGAGTAAAAAGTACGATATTTGCCTTTCAAATGTAGTGAAGTTAAAGTCATATGTTTCCAAAAAAATAAAAAATACTCAAAGTACAGATACTCAAAAAGTGTACTTAAGTACAGCACTCAAGTAAATGTACTTCGTTACTGTCCACCTCTGCTGTTGGGTGAAAACCCCAGGAGAGCAGCAGCTTCTGAAAAACTCAAACCAACACCCAGGCCACAGTCTCTGAGTCACCGAGATCACGATTTTTCCCATTCTGATGTTTGATGTGAACATGAACTGAAACTCTGGATGATCTGATGCACCGTGTTGCTGCTACGTGATGGTGTGATCGTATCGGTCCGTGGTTTAGCTGAAAGGAAAATTACAGCATGAAAACAGTGGAGAAGCACCAACACATTCTCTCCTCATAGTGTCAGAGAACTGGAACAGAATGCTGCACACACTCAGAGATAGAAGTGCTGGAATCGTTTCTCACAGTTTTATACTCGGCAGTTTGGGTACTTCTCTCCTCCCCGTCTGAGCTCAGCAGTAAAAACAGGAGCCACAGCAAGTCCACACTTTGTTTAGTCTTAACCACATTTGCTCATTCAAGTGTAAACTGAGTCACATGACCGGCTCAATGGAGGAACATGTGGTTGATCACGACCACAGCTACATACATGCAAATTCATACTGAGCTCCACAGAACTGGACCAGTTGCAGCTGAATGTTTACATTATTGCACTAATTTGATCTGAGAGTAATGAAGGACCGTTTGGTCCAGTATCACACTTACAGTTTATAGGAATATACAACCCCAATTCCAAAAAAGTTAGGACACTGTAAAACATCAGTAAAATCAGAATGCGATAATTTGCAAATCATGGGAACCATATATTGCATTGAAAATAGTACAAAGACAACATATCAAATGTTGAAACTAAAAAATTGTTTTTTGAAAAATATATGCTCATTTTGAATTTGATGTCAGCAACATGTTTCAGAAAACGTGGGACAGGGACAACAAAAGACTGAAAAAGTTGTGTAATGCTAAAAAAAAGTAATTTGGTTAATTGGCAACAGGTCAGTAACGTGACTGGGTATAAAAAGAGCATCCCAGAGAGGCGGAGTCTCTCAGAAGTAAAGATGGGGCGGGGTTCACTGCTCTGTAAAAGACTGCATGGGCAAACAGTACAACAATTTAAGAATAACGTTCCTCAATGTAAAATTGCAAAGAATTTGTGGGGTCACATCATCTATGGTCCATAATATCATTAAAAGATTCAGAGAATCTGGAGAAATCTCTGTATGCGAGAGACAAGGCTGAAAACTGACATTGGATGGCTGTGATCTTCAGGCCCTCAGGAGACACTGCATTAAAAGCAGACACGTGTCTGTAGTGGAAATCACTGTATGGGCTCAGGAACACTTCAGAAAACCATCGTCTGTGAAAACACTTCATTACTGCATCCACAAATGCAAGTTAAAACCAGATATAAACAATATCCAGAAACCCCGCCCCCTTCTCTGAGCCCGAGCTCTTTTACGATGGACTGAGGCGAAGTGGAAAATTGTCCCAAGGTCTGACAAATCGAAATCTGAAATTCTTTTTAGAAATCATGGACCCCACGTCCTCCAGGCCAAAAAGGAGAGGGACCATCCAGCTTGTTATTGGTGCACAGTTCAAAAGCAGCGTCTGTGATGGTATGAGGGGACATTAATGTACATAACATTGGGTAGTTTGCACTTCTTGGAAGGCATCATTAATGCTGAATGATATAAACACGTTTCAGAGCAATATGCTGCCATCCAGACAAAATCTTTTTCAGGGAAGGCCTTCCTTCTTTCAGCAAGACAACGCCAAACCGCTTTCTGCACATATTACAGCTGCACGGCTCTGTAGTAAAAGAGTCAGGGTGTTAAAATGGCCTGCTGCAGTCCAGACCTGTCTTCCATTTAAAACATTTGGTGCATTATGAAGCTCAAAATATGACAAAGGAGACCCCAAACTGTTGAGCAACTGAAATTGTGCATCGTGCAAAAATGGGACAACATTTCTCTTTCAAAACTACAGTAATTGCTCTCCTCAGTTCCCAAACATTTACAGAGTGTTGTTAAAAGTAGAGGTGATGCAACACAGTGGTAGACATGCCCCTGTCCCAACTTTTTTGAAACGTGTTGCTGACTTCAAATTCAAAATGAGCAGATATTTTTCAAAAAACAATAAAATTTCTCAGGTTCAACATGTGATCTGCTGTCTTGGTACTATTTTCAAAGAAATATAGGGTTTCTATGATTTGCAAATTATCACATTTTTGTTTTTATTTACAGTTTACACAGCGTCCCAACTTTTTTGGAATTGGGGTTGTAGACGTTTACGGATGAGTAATACTCTCCTACAGACAAAACAGTGGTTACACAATAGAAACATTCGCACTCTACAAACTGGGATTATTATTAGTGTTTAAAGTTATTTGTCCATGTGCCACATACAGTATTTACGTTCATTAATAAGAAATCTGCAGAGACATTCTGTTCATTCCCAATCAGATGACGATCCCTAAACATTCGTAGCGTCCTGGTTAGAGATTGTACTATTCAGAACAAAGACGAGTTCATACAGGTTTAATTCACCAAGTAAATTAACTAGTCAAACTTCAAAGAGCATTATTTTTATATACACAAGCAAAAATTAATGCATTTATCTTTAACCTAAAATCACCCAAAACACCAGAAAACGAGTTCATTCATTTATTAGTTATATGATAATTAAACAATAATCCACTAATTGAAAACATCTCCACAATGCTTATAAAAGACAAGTGAGAACAGGAAGATAAGTGATTTAAAATCTGCTTCAGTACTGGACCTTAGACCCAAATCATCTGAATTTAAAAAGGTATTATTAAAATAAGTGCAAGAATAAATTAGTTACAGGTTAAAACAGATGTGATGACCTGGCGACTTGTCCAGGGTGTACCCCGCCTTTCGCCCGTAGTCAGCTGGGATAGGATCCAGCTCGCCTGCGACCCTGTAGAAGGATAAAGCGGCTAGAGATAATGAGATGAGATGAGATGAGGTTAAAACAGAACTAATTTGGGAGCGTCGTGGCTCAGGTGGCTAAGGCGCCATACCATAAATCTGGGGACCCGGGTTCGATTCCGACCCGGGGTCATTTCCCGATCCCTCCCCGTCTCTCTCTCCCGCTCGTTTCCTGTCCTGTCTCTACACTGTCCTATCCAATAAAAAAGGTGAAAAAAGCCCCAAAAAAATATCTAAAAAAAAAAAAACCAGAACTAATTTCAGCTCATTCTATAATGTTAAAAAAGTCTCGGAGTCTGTGTAGTCACAGATAAAGAGCTTTTAGGAAAATACATCAGAAAAAACCCTGTGCATGGGGTTCGAATGCTCGCCCTTTTCATCCCTCGAGTCCTCGGCCATGGACAGGAAGGTGTTCCTGGACTTGGGCTTCTTCTTGTAGCCTATTGTCTGAGGCTGGAAGAGTCGGCTGATGGTGTGAGTGTGCTTGTGAGCATCCGTGTCCTCGGGGTTCTTCTGCGGCTCGACACGCGCCTCTTTCAACCCTCCGAGCAGCTCCCGGATCGAGTAGGAGGCATTTTCATCCAGGTAATGGTGTGCCTTTTTCCCAGAGTTATCCCGAATGTTACAGCTGGCACTGTATTCGTTCACCAAGATGCCGATGATGTACTCTTGCCCATGGATAGCGGCGATGTGTAGTGGCGTGTAGCCAGCATAGGACTTGGTGTTGACGTCCACGCCCTTGCCGTTCTCCCTGGACAGGTCGATGATCTTGCACAGCATGTCGCGGTTTCCGCACTTCGCTGCCCAGTGGAGGGCCGTGAAGCCTGAAATGAAATCCTTTTTCTCTGCCAGTTGGGCATCGTTTAGCAGCAGGCCGTACACTAAACCCCAACGTCCTGATGCAGACGTCACCATCCACTGGTGTTCAGAGCTTTCTAATGGGACGGGGTCACTGTACCTGGGCTCCTCTGCAGGTTTAGCACTCTTGCAGTGTCTCTGTGGTTGTGGTGAGCTGCTGATTCCCACGCTGTCCACAGACGAACGTTTCTTATATCTCGGGGAGCAGGGGGGCCCGGGCATGGAGCTCAGTGACGCCAAGTGAACCTTGACTGGATTGTTGTCGCTTGATGGAGTTTTCATTTTACTCATCTCTCCATGTTCTACAGGCCTGATAGCCACGGGAGGCATGCGTAACGGCAGGGCGAAACGTTTCTGTGTGCTCGTCTCAGTGTTGCTGGAGCAGGCAGGTCCGAGTTTCTGTGAGTCTCCTGTACCTGATTTGAGAGGCACATTGAAGCGTAAGGACTTCCTTACCTTCAAGTCTGCACATTTCTGTCTTTGTAAAGCCAGCTCGATGAAGGAGGCTGTCGGAGAGCGCGGTGAGGCGTCTGAGGGAGGGTTCTGCTCGGGTTTGTTCTCCTCAGGAGGTGCTTCAGTACCTTCTTCACTCTCACCCACTTCTCTGTGCTCAGCTGCTGGCTTTGGTTCCACCTTCTCCTCCTCCGCACCTCCTCTGTCCTGCTGCTCCTCCTCCGCACCTCCTCTCTCCTGCTGCTCCTCCTCCGCACCTCCTCTCTCCTGCTGCTGCTCCTCCTCCTCCGCACCTCCTCTCTCCTGCTGCTCCTCCTCCTCCGCACCTCCTCTCTCCTGCTGCTCCTCCTCCTCTATCCTGAGCTTCCGTAAATGCTGGTACTTTTTCCTCAGCACAACGTATTTGGTCTCCTCTATTGTTTTCACCACAGCGAGGTTGTTGATGATCATCTTAAACAGATCTCTGTTCTGCTTCTTCTCCGCCGGATCGCTGCAGTTTAACGGCCCTTTAAATTTACTCAGCAGGTCCGAGTTAGTGATCCTGCCGCCCTCCTCCTCCAGCAGCACCGCCAGCACCGACTCCGCGCTGATCTCCATGCTCACACTGGGACGCTTCTCCTCGCTTCTCCTGCCGCCGCTTCCACGCGTTTATTTCAGCAGCTACCTGAAGCGCTCACCTGTCTTCCGGGTTAAAATGTCCACAGACACGTGAC
Source organism: Neoarius graeffei (assembly GCF_027579695.1). Taxonomy (NCBI): domain Eukaryota; kingdom Metazoa; phylum Chordata; class Actinopteri; order Siluriformes; family Ariidae; genus Neoarius; species Neoarius graeffei. The sequence continues at coordinate 82,470,925 of NC_083580.1, forward strand.
CTGAGGAACCGGAAGCGGCCCCACCTGCAGCATTTCACCTGCTGGAGCTTCACTTCCTGTCGGCTCTCAGACTCAGGATGTGTGCAGTTTGTGGATTTCACACAAACCCTGGGACTCAAACCCACACGCTTTACTTCTTTAAATAAAACCCACTGTGACACTAATGTTCCGATCACAACATACTGGCCTTTACAACAGGAAGTGGACTTTCATTAGCCGCTCTAGTAGCTTACTGATAACAAAAGAATATTTAACACTATTATTAGTAATATTGAAGTCAATAATAATAATAATAATAATAATAACTAAATGTCATGGTGGCACAGTGGATGGACTGATTTACTTTATTGATCCCAAGCTGGGAAATAGTTTTGTTACAGCAGCAAGTTATCAGACATGCAGAAAGACAAAGACACACTGTATGACATAAAACAGAATTAAAATAAAAAAACAACAACATGCCAACTATACAATATACCAGACAAAAATGTAACAATAAAAATAGATAGATAGATAGATAGATAGATAGATTTAATTGACTCCTGCCACCTCACAGTTCCAGGGTTTTTGGTTTGGTTCTGAACCTGGATTACTCTCTCACATGTTCTTTGTGGGTGGCACAATGGTGTAGTGGTTAGCACTAGTGGTAGTGGCCTTTCTGTGTGGAGTTTGCATGTTCTCCCCGTGTCCGCGTGGGTTTCCTCCGGGTGCTCCGGTTTCCCCCACAGTCCAAAGACATGCAGGTTAGGTTAACTGGTGACTCTAAATTGAGCGTAGGTGTGAATGTGAGTGTGAATGGTTGTCTGTGTCTATGTGTCAGCCCTGTGATGACCTGGCGACTTGTCCAGGGTGAACCCCGCCTTTCGCCCGTAGTCAGCTGGGATAGGCTCCAGCTCGCCTGCGACCCTGTAGAACAGGATAAAGCGGCTACAGATAATGAGATGAGATGAGATGTTTTTTGTGGGCTTCTTCTGGGTTCTCCAGTTTTCTCCCACTTCTTGATGGATTGGAGACACTGAATTGCCTGTACATGTCTTTGTGTGTGTGTGTGTGTGTGTGTGTGTGTGTGTGTGTGTGTTGCCCTCAAATGGACTGATGTTCCATTCCCTATCTCACTCCCAGGATTCCCGGGATACACTCTGGATCCACCACTGAAGATAAAGGCATGAATGATAACTGTCACAGTGCTATGATCGACTTCAGTAGCTTGCTTTGTGTTTGTTTTAATTCCATACTTTAGTCAGCCGGTGTCAATCCAAGACTCTGAACGGTATTACTGTTGCTCTCACCATGGAAACGTTTAATTTGCCTGAACAGTATTATTTATTAAAGTTCCATGGCTCATGAATCCATGTTTATCAAAGTTATCATATTTTTTGGGCAAAGACAATGCAACTAAAATTCCATTTTCCTAACAGTTGGGTACTCAGGTTCCAAGGAACTGTTCCACTTCTCCAACATTAATACACTCGGTTTAAAAAAATCTAATCTAATAAAAAAGAAACTGGACATTTTACAGGCTGCTGTTTATCTCTTGGCATCTGTTTCTTCCATTTTATTATTATTATTATTATTATTATTATAAATGTTAGAATTTCTTAGTATATAAAACCCCCTTTATAAAAATGTCTTTAATAACAAAAGAGAAATACTGTGTAAGATGTTGTATAGATGTTTTACTGTAGAGCTACACGCTGGTGAAACTCAACTGAACACATTTATTTTACTGTGTATTTACTTATTTGTTTTGGATTGATCTTTTTATACACATGAAAAAAGCTTTGATTGTTTTAAACAACCCTGGCTCTTAAAAGTCACTACATTTTGTTCCTCTTTAATGAGAATTTATTGAACATTACTGAGTGTTTTATAATAAATTGATTATAACAACAGCTCAGTTTTATTTACACAAGTCAGAATTTGCCAGAAAGGTTCTTTCAAAACACACACACACACACCTGTGCAATTATATCTCTGTATTAAAGACTTTACACTTTCTATAAAATAAGATAATGTGTAAATCTATTGCTTTATTAAGGCTTTCACGGAGTTTTATTTAAATTCCGGATTGTATTTGTTTATTTTTCTCCTGTTGTTCCTCTTTTTCATTTTCCATGTTGAAACTTTGCCTAAATGTAAATAGAAATCTAAAGGAAGTTCCTAGAAAGACCGGAAGTAGTCATATGATATTACTGGAGTTGGCTTCTGGAGCGCATGCGCAATATTTCACGCAAGCTTGCTGGGCGTTCGTGGAGGCAGTGCGCATGCGCGGTGGTGCTCTGGTCGTGACAGTGACACACACTTCCTCTCCGCCCATCTGCGATAAACACCTTCTGCACACAGGCGCGGATATCATGGCTGCCGCGGATGTGGACGTGTTTTCTGTGAGTATTCCTCCTCCTCGCCGTGTGTGTGTTTTTCTCTGAAGCGCTCCGGAGTGAGTGGAGAGAAAAAGCCCGGAGCCGCTGTGCTGTGGTGCCTCAGAGCCCTGAGCTCAGCCCGCCGGAGTCACTGCTTACAGCTCGGGTTCTCCATCAGCATCAGCAGCGCTTCCGGTTTACTCTACTCTCATTCAGTACCACAGGCTCAGCTCTTACAGCAGTGTGTGTGTGTGAGAGAGAGAGTGTGTGTGTGTGAGAGTGAGTGAGTGTGTGTGTGTGTGTGTGTGTGTGTGTGAGTGTGTGTGTGTGTGTGTGTGAGAGAGAGAGTGTGTGTGTGTGTGTGTGAGAGAGAGTGTGTGCGCGTGTGTGTGTGTGAGAGAGTGTGTGTGTGTGAGAGAGAGAGAGAGAGAGAGAGGAGCTGCTGCTTTCATCATCAACATGGACAGATTCTCGACTTGGACGAAACCCCCGTTTTCCTCAGTGTTTAGTGTGTGTGTGTGAGAGTGAGTGTGTGTGAGAGTGTGTGTGAGTGTGAGTGTGTGGTATCAGCTGATCTCCTGAATGCACGGCTCATGGTCATGTTTTCAGCTCTGTGGTACTCAGGGTACTGAGAGTGGAACAGACAGAGAGAGAGAGAGAGAGAGAGAGTACCTTTCAGTCTGTCTCTAAAATCATATGGTACTAAGTGAAGTACTGTTGGTTCTCGGTCTTCTGGGTACTCCTGAAATCATACTCAGTGTTTCAGAACCTTCCTGTTGCACGCGCGCACGCACACACACACACACACTATGCCTGGAATAACGAATACAAAATGCGTTTCTTGGATTGAGATGCTGTTCTATTCCACCCCTTCCAGGAAGAAGGCACATCTTGACTGATTCATATTTGTGAACAATTTCATGATTGTCCAATCAGATACTGCATAGATCTGTATATGCCCCGCCCCCTGGAGGTCTGACTTGCTCTACAGTAGCAGAAAACATGGTTCGTTGATGTTTTTGTCTGAGTGTCTTTTCTCTCTCTCTCTCTCTCTCTCTCTCTCTCTCTCTCTCTCTCACACACTCTTCCCATTTACAATCATTACTCAGTTGGAGATAATGGTCGTGGCGTGTAAAGAGGGAGGGGCTTGTACGAGGTGGCAGTTATGTGATGGACGCTCTCTCAGACGCGTTTTACCAACTTGAAGCTCTTTGTTGCTGGAACACATGAAGAGAACTCCATCGTTATTCAGGGTCTGGGCTTCATCAGTCCGAGTCAGTAAACTCTCACTAACCTTCGCTGCTCTCTGGCTTTAACTCCCTCCCTGTCAGTTAGCTTAGATTGGGTGGGGGCGGGGCTTATCCAACACTATTTGCTGCTGTATAAATCAGTCAAGCTCTTAAACCATCCCTCTGACTTCCTGTTTCAGAAGGAAATACATCAACATACCAAATCATAGCTAAGGAGGAATTTTTCTGAGGTTTTGATTCCTGTGAATTATCCTGCAGTATTATCATGAACTTAACCTCCAGATGTTAAACAGCTGTGTGTTCAGGAAGCAGCACAAAGACACCTGGATTATAAATTGGTTTAGTTTTTGTAACATAAATTTTGTGCATCATAAATCCACTGTAAAGGAAATAGTTCTGGTCCCTGAGAAGAAGAAGAAGAAGAAACCTTTATTCGTCACATGCACACTTCAAGCACACTGAAATTCATCCTCTGCATTTAACCCATCTGAAGGAGTGAAAAAAAACCCACACACCCAGCGCAGTGGGCAGCCACACTACAGCGCCCAGGGAGCAGTCAGGGGTTCGGCACCTCAGCCCAAGGCCGCCCCACGTCAACCTAACCTGCATGTCTTTGGACTGTGGGGGAAACCGGAGCACCCGGAGGAAACCCACGCGGACACGGGGGGGAAACCGGAGCACCCGGAGGAAACCCACGCGGACACGGGGAGAACATGCAAACTCCGCACAGAAAGGCCCTCGCCGGCTGCTGGGTTTGAACCCAGAACCTTCTTGCTGTGAGGCGACAGCGCTAACCACTACACCACCGTGCCGCCTGAGTAAAACCCTGATGGATGGAGTGGAAACAGGAAGTGGTTATCCTGCGCAGGGTGGTGTTGGGTCAGAGTCTCTTTAGAGACAAATAAAACTTGGACGCTGTTGATCAGATGTTTATTATAAAAGCTGTTGAGGGTGGAGTCCTGCTGGAGATGAGGTTTGATTCAGTCATCAGTTGAATCTGGATGAGGTTTTAGTGATGCGTGGCTGAGAGTGTGAGGGCATCGTTGACCCCGGTCCATCACAGCCGGGTGTGGCCTCATTAGTATGCGTAGTAGCTTGAAAAGATGTGATGTCTCAGAGGAAGTGTTCATTTATTTTGATTAAAAAAATAAATGTGCTGGTTTTGAGTTCCTTGCAGGTGTGTGTGTGGAGGAGGATAAGATGATTATCAGTAAAACCCAACACCATCTCTTGTGTTGCTTTTCTGAAAGACTGTTGTAGATGAGCAGAGTCCGAGTCCACACTGTCCTGATGTCCACAACCGGATCAGTAAGAAAACGACTGAGCGTTTCCCTGAGCTCTGCTGGGTCCAGGGTTTAAACGTCTGTTTTTAAGTTGTTTGTTGGGAGACGCCCACGGATGAGTTTACTGCTTACTTCTGACTGATTGCTGAGACTTTGTGCTGTTTATTGAATTGTTCAGAGGTTTCCAAAGAGAGGAATCAGTGACCAGCGATCAGACAGTATTTGATCGTACGGTGCATTTTTGGTATGTTTTTTCCAGCAGAAGGTTGGCTCCTGCGTCTGTAATGTGCTGCACAAACTCTACACACAGGAGCATGTTTAATGGTGTTTAGCTCCAATAGCAGGGTCAGATTTAGAAATCAGAATGTCCACCCATGGAGGTCTGATCATCAGCAGTTGTACTGATGTGTACTCGGACAGTTGTGCTGTTCACCGTCCCTCAGAAGGGCGTGTCCAGCACAGCAGCGTAAATGGTTTGAAGACTCTTCCAGAGGTGCTGTCATCTGCAGGTTATTGTTTCTCCCCAACTGTAAACTTTTTTTTACTGCGTTTCAGTTAAAGCAGCGATCAGCAGAATAAACGTGACTGAACTGAACTGAACTCCAGTGGAAATGTCAAATCACTGAAGGGGGAATTACACCACAACCTTCTGGGAGCTTTAACTTTCACTTCACATCAGCTGATTATAAAGAGCTCCGTTAGCCCAGGAGTGCAAATCTAATCTTGGGGCATTTTCACGCCTCTTAATCCGATCAGTGAGTCCGAATCAGAGTGAGACGTGATGCTTTTCATATTCATCACTAATTCATCAAATAAACGAACAAAAAAACCCAAGTGCTGTGTGAGGAGCGGCACTGAAACACACACACACACACACACACACACACACACGAGACTCATTCATTGGTGGCATGTAACAATTCATTTGATCATTAACCCTTGATTCACCATATTGGGTTCACAGTTTAATTTTCCCACAATATTAAACAAAAAAAGTGGAAAAAAATTACTGAAAATCGTAAAGGTTGGAGTAATGTATAATAGCCTTTTTAATTGAGATTCTTTTTATTAAAATGTAAAAAGTTTAAATATTTTTTTTTTTTTATTAAACTTTTTTAAACTTTTTTTTAACTGCTGAAAGATGAGAGCGCTCTGATTTCTTGTTAAATCTGTTTATTCAGTGAATCCCGCAGCAGCTCTTTCACGGTTTACATCTGTTTGTGTTTTCACAGCATTACAGCTGTTACTTCCACCTCCAGTGAAGTCATGTGTATTCCCTCTGCTGTCTAAACAACACGGTGACAATGAGGGAAAAACTAAGAGATTAAATAATCATGATTCATTTTTAAAAATTCAATCAGTTTGAATTGTTCCATGATTGATTGATCGTTCCATGCCTGTTCATTGGTCAGAAAAAGAACACTGTGGAAAAAGTAAACAAAGTTTTCACAAGTGTGACCAAATAATTCCAGGATAATAATCACGAGTTTAGATGCTCAGGTTTCTGCAGCGCTGCAGCTCTGCGCTTTGAAGAAGAACTTTTATTTATCACATGTACACTCAAGCACAGACTCAAGCACACAGGGAAATTCCTCCTCTGCATTTAACCCAGTGAACGAAAACACACACACACACAGCAGTGGGCAGCTATGCTACAGCGTCTGGGGGAGCAGTTGGGGGTTCGCGGCGCCAGCTCTTCACCTGAACCACATGTCTTTGGACTGTGGGGGAAACGGAGCCCGGAGGAAACCCACGCGGACACGGGGAGAACATGCAAACTCCACACAGAAAGGCCCTCGCCGGCCACGGGGCTCAAACCCGGACCTTCTTGCTGTGAGGCGACAGCGCTAACCACTACACCACCGTGCCATGGATCAGTTTAGCAGCTTTTGTTTTTTTTTTTAAAGATTTTTTTTTACCTTTATTGGATAGGACAGTGTAGAGACAGGAAATGAGCAGGAGAGAGAGACGGGGAGGGATCGGGAAATGACCTCGGGTCGGAATCGAACCCGGGTCCCCGGATTTATGGTATGGCGCCTTATCCACCTGAGCCACGACGCCCCCAGTTTAGCAGCTTTTGTAATTTCTTTCTTCATAATTCTTTTGCATTTTTTCCTTTCTTTTTCAAGATCTTTCTTTGGCTATTTTTCTGCAGGATTTTGTTTTGTGACTTCTTTCTTTAGTAATGTTTTCTTTTCATTAATTCTTTGTGTGTGTGTGTGTGTGTGTGTAAGTCTGAATGTCCTGCAGCGTCTCGTCAGTTTGTGTGGTGATTGTCACTTTTAACAAATCCATTGCATTTAATGTCAAATCCCATATAAACCTTTATGAAAGTCCCTAAAACTAATACCTGTTAGTGATTACTGAATAGGTGGAGTATTAGTGTCATTAATGAGCTTCATTAATATAATAATTTTTTTTTTAATGGACTCTTCAGGTTGGTTTCACAGAAATAAACAGAGCTTGTGTTTTTCTTATTCAGCTTCTCTAACCGCAGAACTGTGTGACAGGCAAGAGGTGTGTGTGTGTGTGTGTTGGTTGAAGCGCACTGGTATATTTTTAGTTCAGACTGTGTTTTGTGCTCTGATGCCTCACTAGGATCAAATCAGGACCATCTGCACCTCCTGCTCTATTAGCCTCAGAGCGTCCGTGTGTGAGAGAGAGAGCGAGTGCGTTGCAGTACTCCACCGGAGGTCTTTGTGTGTCCATCTGCTGAGCTCACACTGTCCAAGCCCCTCCCGGGTGTGTGTTAATGGATTGGTCTGATTGGCCTGTCAGAGTGATGGACAGCCGGTTTACTGAAGGGGCGGAGCCAGGTGGTATTTAATGTAGCCCAGGTGTGGATGGAGTGTTTAATGCCTGTAAATGATTGAGTTTTAGAAATGGGTGTAATGTTAAATTCAGAAAGTATAAACTCCACAGTGACGGCGCGACGGCGTGTTTCCTGAAGAGCGCAGGACGTTTTCCATTCAGTGTTTGTTTCAGGATCTGAGACCAAATTCTTCATTTGTTTTGTATTTGTGAGAGATTGCATGTACACCTGGGGAGATCTCTTTTTACAAATGAAATCCTGACCTATGAGGATAAAACATACATGATGAGCTCGTTAGTTTGTGAAGTGCATGAATGTAAATCAGTACAGATAAATAAATGGTGTGTGATGGTGATCCTGTAGCACACTGTGGCTTCGACCAAAAGAATCAACCGGAGTTTCAGCTGTAAATCAGAGTTCTGTCCCTACGCTGGGCTTTTATTAACTATTTATTCATATTTTAATAAGGTTGTGCATAAATGTTTTAAATAAACTAAAATTGTTTTTTTCCTTCTGGATTCAGAAAAGTTTCAGAAACAGTTTCTGTTGAAGTACCGTGTGTGTGTGTGTGTGTGTGTTCTTGACACAGCTGATTTGCATATAGCGACGCCCACAAAACTCCATAAAAGGTAAAGTGCACAGGCAGCTGGGAGACTAAAATGATTGATCAGTCAGTGCGTTTACATGCACATCCAAATCGAGCTACTGTCGGTAATCGAGCTGAGGGTCCCAGCAGGGGTGCCAGAGAAATCCAATCCTACATGCACACAAGGAAATCGAGCTATTGTGTGAGGTACATTGTGCACCCGAGCCACAGGTGGCGCTACACGCCCCATCGTGTTGGTACACTTCCAGTTGTCATCATGAAGAAGAGCTATTCAAGAGTATAAACAAAGTTATCAGCAGTGTTGCCAGATACTGCTGACGTTTTCCAGCCCAAAACACGTTCAAATCCACCAAAATGCACTTAAAACCGCCCAACCTGGCAACACTGGCAGTTCCGTGCTCAAGCTGTTCGGCTTGCTCTAACAGACTGTATGGCTACAAACTGTCCTGCGCAGACCACTGTTTTGTAAGACAACTTATTTTGCACAATTGTATATTTTTCTAAAGTCCATTTTTTGCTTACAAAAAAATTTTTTTTTTTTATTACAATTTAACTTGTGTCTTAATAAACACACAAAAAGTTAAATTGTTTTGTTTTTATTGACATTCTTCAGATGTTGGACATCTATATACACACACACACACACACACACACAAATACAATGACTTGTTTATGTACACAATTCACAGCTATGCAACAGCTGTACAGATGTATTTGGTGATGCAGTAAGTGAGCTAAATTTTAACAGTGCAAACAATTCCACAAAAAGAAAAGATTCATGCCGTTGTCATGATTCGTTGTCATGCCGACTGAGGCTGTTGTGTTTCCCGCTTGTGGTCTCGTCACTCGTCACTTCCGGAAGGGGCAGTGCTGAAGTAAGTAGCTCGAATACGTAGCTCGATAGGGTTTACATGCACTAAGTAGCTCGGCTACAATCGCATAATCTAGGTCGCGTAGCTCGATTACAAGAAATCCAGTTCGGTTTAATTTCAGCTGAGCTAAGGTGTTTCCATGGCATTTAGAACTTTGATTTCAGTCGAGCAACGGCAGAAATGTGCTTTTCTCTATGTGCATGTAAACGTACTCGGTGTAAAGACTGAAAAACAGAAGTGGAAGTTATTTTGACTCACTTCTATACCAATAAATATATGTAATGTTATGAGATGTTGTTGTCTATCAGCACTAAACCTTCCACTAGCCAAGGTGTTTGTTTCCAGGTTACGGTTCTGCACAGACCGACCCATCCTCTGTTTATCTGTTCTTTTGTTTTAATCTGAGAAGGTCAACAGGTTTTATCTTTAAATGATATATATATAATCATCTGTAGCCGCTTTATCCTTCTACAGGGTCGCAGGCAAGCTGGAGCCTATCCCAGCTGACTACGGGCGAAAGGCGGGGTTCACCCTGGACAAGTCGCCAGGTCATCACAGGGCTGACACATAGACACAGACAACCATTCACACTCACATTCACACCTACGGTCAATTTAGAGTCACCAGTTAACCTAACCTGCATGTCTTTGGACTGTGGGGGAAACCGGAGCACCCGGAGGAAACCCACGCGGACACGGGGAGAACATGCAAACTCCGCACAGAAAGGCCCTCGCCGGCCCCAGGGCTCGAACCCGGACCTTCTTGCTGTGAGGCAACAGCGCTAACCACTACACCACCGTGCCGCCCAAAAATAAATAAATAAAATAAAATATTTATTTATTTATTTATTGCATGTGGCTGTCTGTTCCTCGTTCTCTGGTCACTCGGACTGTTTTCTCTTGGCTTTTTACTTTTCATTGTTTTAGCTTTTTAATAAACATTTTATAATTTAATTTTGTCCAAAGTATTGATAACAGACACTAAATTGTTCTTTGCCCCAATCAGCCATACTGAAATGGTGTGTGTGTGTGTGTGAGATCTTCAGGCTCAAGTCTGAATGTAAACCTGATCATCAGTTGGACTTTTCTTTCTTTTAGGATGAACAGAAGCGGACCCTGGGTCTGGGCGGGCATGTCGGCTTTGACAGTCTCCCTGAACAGCTGGTCAGCAAATCCGTGTCTCAGGGTTTCTGCTTCAACATCCTGTGTGTGGGTATGCTCCTCACTCCACACACACATCGTCACCTGTCCTACAGGACGGGAGAGAAGCATTAACACAAACACGTCAGGGGTCTGGCTCCATCTCCTCAGTAATATTAGCCTGATTTTGGACTATCTCATCACTAATCATACGCTTTTTGCTTTTCGTCTTTAGTTATTGAGTGACATGTTGAACGTTTTTACTTGAGGTGAAAAGTCACCTGTTTAAACTTTTAAACTGTTCCCACCCTGTCGTTCAGGGGAGACTGGTATTGGCAAGTCCACGCTGATGAACACCCTTTTCAACACGATGTTCGAGAATGAAGAAGCCAGTCACTATCAGAATGGTGTATACTTGCGGCCGAGAACCTATGACCTGCAGGAGAGCAATGTCCACCTCAAGCTCACCATCGTAGACACGGTGGGCTTCGGGGACCAGATCAACAAAGAGGAGAGGTTTGAGTTCACACACTCTCACAAACACCTGCACAGATCCATCCCGCTGACGCTGGGTTGTCATTTAAATAAAAAAATCAAAGTGAAGTGACTGTAACCGAGGAAGTGAGGCTCACTGCTCCAAAACGCAAAGTTAGAAGATCAAAGAACTTCTGAAAAGATTTCAGCACACTGACTGTTTAACAAACCTTTACCTTCTGCTTAAAGGTGTGAATAAATAAAACCCTTAACCATGGGAGGGACGGAGAGAGATAGATGGGGGGGGAGATACAGAGGGAGGGGGAGAATCTTCCCGTTTGAGTTAGAGGCTTTTAATCAGGAACGAGGAAGTGCTTTGGGCTCTGGTTTATTACACTGACCCTCTGAGTGAAGGGGTCAAAGAGCGAGAGAAAGTGTGTGTGTGTGTGAGAGAGAGAATTGGGAATGGCTCTTTCATTCTCTGTGCAGCAGGGGCTTTAAACTTTCCCATGCTGGGCGTGCACCCCAGAGAAAGGGAGGGAAGTTCGAGTGCTGTAAACACAATGCTGGAAGGGTTATGTGAACTTGGATCACTTTCTTAAATGCGAAGGACGTGTGTTCGCGACAAGGGAACTGGGGAGCTTAAAGGAATGGAGTGTTTGATTAAAACATTAACTAATCAATTAAATAATATCATTAGTGGATTTCAATGATTTTTGCTTAACAATGTCATTTCGTGTGTGTGTGTGTGTGTGTGTGTGTGTTTTCACCTATTTTTCCTGAATTTGTATCTCTGTACAGTTATAAGCCCATTGTTGATTACATCGACACACAGTTTGAAAACTACCTGCAGGAAGAGCTGAAGATCAAGCGCTCGCTTTTTGATTACCACGACACCCGAATCCACATCTGCCTCTACTTCATCGCCCCAACAGGACACTCGCTCAAGTCCCTGGATTTAGTCACCATGAAGAAGCTGGACAGTAAGGTACACACAGCACACCATCAGGAGATTACTGAGCTTTAACTTCTGCTGGAAATCAAGGACTGGTGTAATGGGACCAATGGGGAAAGTTTACACACCCCTGTTAAAAATAAATAGCAAGTTTTTCTGATGTTAAATGAGGAAAAATCATGTGAGAGACTTTTTTTTTTAAACCTTCAGTGTTAAACAGCAACCAATAACATTGAAGTGGAGACACGGAAGGGGCAGGAGAGACAGCGACACGGGGGGAGAGACACGGGGAGGTGGAGAGGCGGGGGGAGATGCGTGAGACACGGAGGGAGGTGGAGATGCGGGGGGAGATGCGTGAGACACGGAGGGAGGGGGACACATGGAGGGAGGGGGACACGGAGGGAGTGACGCGGGGGGGAGGGAGAGAGAGACACAGGAGGTGATGTGGGGGGAGATGTGTGAGACATGGGGGACACGGAGGGAGAGATGCGGGGGGCAGACGGAGGGAGAGCTGCAGGGGGAGGGGAGACACGCGGAGGTGCGGGGGGAGTGAGGGAAGGGGAGACGGATGCGGGGTGGGTGGGGGGGAGGGCGAGAGAGAGACGCGCGGAGGGAAGACATGGGGGAGACGCGGAGGAGGGAGGGGAGGGATGCGGAGGGGAGAGACATGGGGGGAGGGGAGAGACAGGCGCGGGCGGAGGAGGAGGGGGGGAGGGCGAGAGAGAGACGCGCGGAGGGAAGACATGGGGGAGACGCGGAGGAGGGAGGGGAGGGATGCGGAGGGGAGAGACATGGGGGAGGGGAGAGACAGGCGCGGGCGGAGGAGGGGGAGATGGGGGGGGAAGGGACACGGGGAGAGAGACGCGCGGGGAGGGACACGGGGAGAGAGACGCGCGGGGAGGGGGGGAAGGGACACGGGGAGAGAGACGCGCGGGGAGGGGGGGAAGGGACACGGGGAGAGAGACGCGCGGGGAGGGGGGGAAGGGACACGGGGAGAGAGACGCGCGGGGAGGGGGGGAAGGGACGCGGGGAGGGGGGGAAGGGACACGGGGAGAGAGACGCGCGGGGAGGGGGGGAAGGGACACGGGGAGAGAGACGCGCGGGGAGGGGGGGGAAGGGACACGGGGAGAGAGACGCGCGGGGAGGGGGGGGAAGGGACACGGGGAGAGAGACGCGCGGGGAGGGGGGGAAGGGACACGGGGAGAGAGACGCGCGGGGAGGGGGGAAGGGACACGGGGAGAGAGACGCGCGGGGAGGGGGGGAAGGGACACGGGGAGAGAGACGCGCGGGGAGGGGGGGAAGGGACACGGGGAGAGAGACGCGCGGGGAGGGGGGAAGGGACACGGGGAGAGAGACGCGCGGGGAGGGGGGGAAGGGACACGGGGAGAGAGACGCGCGGGGAGGGGGGGAAGGGACACGGGGAGAGAGACGCGCGGGGAGGGGGGGAAGGGACACGGGGAGAGAGACGCGCGGGGAGGGGGGGAAGGGACACGGGGAGAGAGACGCGCGGGGAGGGGGGGAAGGGACACGGGGAGAGAGACGCGCGGGGAGGGGGGGAAGGGACACGGGGAGAGAGACGCGCGGGGAGGGGGGGGAAGGGACACGGGGAGAGAGACGCGCGGGGAGGGGGGGGAAGGGACACGGGGAGAGAGACGCGCGGGGAGGGGGGGGAAGGGACACGGGGAGAGAGACGCGCGGGGAGGGGGGGGAAGGGACACGGGGAGAGAGACGCGCGGGGAGGGGGGGGGAAGGGACACGGGGAGAGAGACGCGCGGGGAGGGGGGGGAAGGGACACGGGGAGAGAGACGCGCGGGGAGGGGGGGAAGGGACACGGGAGAGAGACGCGCGGGGAGGGGGGGAAGGGACACGGGGAGAGAGACGCGCGGGGAGGGGGGGAAGGGACACGGGGAGAGAGACGCGCGGGGAGGGGGGGAAGGGACACGGGGAGAGAGACGCGCGGGGAGGGGGGGAAGGGACACGGGGAGAGACACGCGCGGGGAGGGGGGGGAAGGGACACGGGGAGAGAGACGCGCGGGGAGGGGGGGAAGGGACACGGGGAGAGAGACGCGCGGAGGGGGGGAAGGGACACGGGGAGAGAGACGCGCGGAGGGGGGGAAGGGACACGGGGAGAGAGACGCGCGGGGAGGGGGGGAAGGGACACGGGGAGAGAGACGCACGGGGAGAGAGACGCGCGGGGAGGGGGGGAAGGGACACGGGGAGAGAGACGCGCGGGGAGGGGGGGAAGGGACACGGGGAGAGAGACGCGCGGGGAGGGGGGGAAGGGACACGGGGAGAGAGACGCGCGGGGAGGGGGGGAAGGGACACGGGGAGAGAGACGCGCGGGGAGGGGGGGAAGGGACACGGGGAGAGAGACGCACGGGGAGAGAGACGCACGGGGAGAGAGACGCGCGGGGAGGGGGGGAAGGGACACGGGGAGAGAGACGCGCGGGGAGGGGGGGAAGGGACACGGGGAGAGAGACGCGCGGAGGGGGGGAAGGGACACGGGGAGAGAGACGCGCGGAGGGGGGGAAGGGACACGGGGAGAGAGACGCGCGGGGAGGGGGGGAAGGGACACGGGGAGAGAGACGCACGGGGAGAGAGACGCGCGGGGAGGGGGGGAAGGGACACGGGGAGAGAGACGCGCGGGGAGGGGGGGAAGGGACACGGGGAGAGAGACGCGCGGGGAGGGACACGGGGAGAGAGACGCGCGGGGAGGGGGGGAAGGGACACGGGGAGAGAGACGCGCGGGGAGGGGGGGAAGGGACACGGGGAGAGAGACGCGCGGGGAGGGGGGGAAGGGACACGGGGAGAGAGACGCACGGGGAGAGAGACGCGCGGGGAGGGGGGGAAGGGACACGGGGAGAGAGACGCGCGGGGAGGGGAAGGTACACGGGGAGAGAGACGCGCGGGGAGGGGGGGAAGGTACACGGGGAGAGAGACGCGCGGGGAGGGGGGGAAGGGACACGGGGAGAGAGACGCGCGGGGAGGGGGGGAAGGGACACGGGGAGAGAGACGCGCGGGGAGGGGGGGGAAGGGACACGGGGAGAGAGACGCGCGGGGAGGGGGGGAAGGGACACGGGGAGAGAGACGCGCGGGGGGGAAGGGACACGGGGAGAGAGACGCGCGGGGGGGAAGGGACACGGGGAGAGAGACGCGCGGGGGGGAAGGGACACGGGGAGAGAGACGCGCGGGGGGGAAGGGACACGGGGAGAGAGACGCGCGGGGGGGAAGGGACACGGGGAGAGAGACGCGCGGGGGGGAAGGGAGGAGGGAGACGCGCGGGGGGGAAGGGAGGAGGGAGACGCGCGGGGGAGGAGGGAGACGCGCGGGGGGGAAGGGAGACGCGCGGGGGGGAAGGGAGGAGGGAGACGCGCGGGGGGGAAGGGAGGAGGGAGACGCGCGGGGGGGGGAAGGGACACGGGGAGAGAGACGCGCGGGGAGGGGGGAAGGGACACGGGGAGAGAGACGCGCGGGGGGGGGGGAAGGGACACGGGGAGAGAGACGCGCGGGGGGGGGAAGGGAGGAGGGAGACGCGCGGGGGGGGGAAGGGAGGAGGGAGGCGCGCGGGGGGGAAGGGGCGCGGGGGGGAAGGGAGGAGGGAGACGCGCGGGGGGAAGGGAGGAGGGAGACGCGCGGGGGGGCGCGGGGGGGAAGGGAGGAGGGAGACGCGCGGGGGGGCGCGGGGGGGAAGGGAGGAGGGAGACGCGCGGGGGGGAAGGGAGGAGGGAGACGCGCGGGGGGGCGCGGGGGGGAAGGGAGGAGGGAGACGCGCGGGGGGGAAGGGGCGCGGGGGGGAAGGGGCGCGGGGGGGAAGGGAGGAGGGAGACGCGCGGGGGGGAAGGGAGGAGGGAGACGCGCGGGGGGGAAGGGGCGCGGGGGGGAAGGGAGGCGGGAGACGCGCGGGGGGGAAGGGGCGCGGGGGGGAAGGGGCGCGGGAGACGCGCGGGGGGTGGAAGGGACACGGGGAGGGAGACGCGCGGGGGGTGGAAGGGACACGGGGAGGGAGACGCGCGGGGGGGGGGAAGGGACACGGGGAGAGAGACGCGCGGAGGGGGGGAAGGGACGCGGGGAGAGAGACGCGCGGAGGGGGGGAAGGGACGCGGGGAGAGAGACGCGCGGAGGGGGGAAGGGACGCGGGGAGAGAGACGCGCGGAGGGGGGGAAGGGACGCGGGGAGAGAGACGCGCGGAGGGGGGGAAGGGACGCGGGGAGAGAGACGCGCGGGGAGGGGGGAAGGGACGCGGGGAGAGAGACGCGCGGGGGGTGGAAGGGACACGGGGAGAGAGACGCGCGGGGGGAAGGGAGGAGGGAGACGCGCGGGGGGTGGAAGGGACACGGGGAGAGAGACGCGCGGGGGGGAAGGGAGGAGGGAGACGCGCGGGGGGGAAGGGAGGAGGGAGACGCGCGGGGGTGGAAGGGACACGGGGAGAGAGACGCGCGGGGGGGAAGGGAGGCGGGAGACGCGCGGGGGGGAAGGGGCGCGGGGGGGAAGGGAGGCGGGAGACGCGCGGGGGGGAAGGGGCGCGGGGGGAAGGGAGGCGGGAGACGCGCGGGGGGTGGAAGGGACACGGGGAGGGAGACGCGCGGGGGGTGGAAGGGACACGCGCGGGGGGTGGAAGGGACACGGGGAGAGAGACGCGCGGAGGGGGGGAAGGGACGCGGGGAGAGAGACGCGCGGGGGGGAGGGGCGCGGGGAGAGAGACGTGTGGGGGGAAGGGACGCGGGGAGAGAGACGCGCGGGGAGGGGAGGGAGGGACGCGGGGAGAGAGACGCGCGGGGAGGGGGGGAAGGGACGCGGGGAGAGAGACGCGCGGGGAGGGGGGAAGGGACGCGGGGGAGAGAGACGCGCGGGGAGGGGGGAAGGGACGCGGGGAGAGAGACGCGCGGGGAGGGGGGAAGGGACGCGGGGAGAGAGACGCGCGGGGAGGGGGGAAGGGACACGGGGAGAGAGACGCGCGGGGAGGGGGGAAGGGACACGGGGCGAGAGACGCGCGGGGGGAGGAGACGGGGGAAGGGAGAGAGATGCGCGGGGAGGGGGGAAGGGAGAGAGATGCGCGGGGAGGGGGGAGAGACGGGGAAGAGAGAGAGACAGGAAGGGACACGGGGAGAGACGGGAAGGGACACGGGGAGAGACGGGAAGGGACACAGGGAGAGAGATGCGCGGGGAGAGACGGGAAGGGACACAGGGAGAGAGACGCGCGGGAAGAGACGGGGAAGGGAGGAGAGAGACGCGCGGGGGGGGAAGGGACACAGGGAGAGAGACGCGGGGGGGGGGAAGGGACACAGGGAGAGAGACGCGCGGGGGGGGGAAGGGAGGAGAGAGACGCGCGGGGGGGGGAAGGGAGGAGAGAGACGCGCGGGGGGGAAGGGAGGAGAGAGACGCGCGGGGGGGGAAGGGAGGAGAGAGACGCGCGGGGGGGAAGGGAGGAGAGAGACGCGCGGGGGGGGAAGGGAGGAGAGAGACGCGCGGGGGGGAAGGGAGGAGAGAGACGCGCGGGGGGGGAAGGGAGGAGAGAGACGCGCGGGGGGGGAAGGGAGGAGAGAGACGCGCGGGGGGGGAAGGGAGGAGAGAGACGCGCGGGGGGGAAGGGAGGAGAGAGACGCGCGGGGGGAAGGGAGGAGAGAGACGCGGGGGGGAGGGAGGAGAGAGACGCGCGGGGGGGGGGAAGGGAGGAGAGAGACGCGCGGGGGGGGAGGGAGGAGAGAGACGCGCGGGGGGGAGGGAGGAGAGAGACGCGCGTGGGGGGAAGGGAGGAGAGAGACGCGCGGGGGGGGAAGGGAGGAGAGAGAGGCGCGGGGGGGAGGGAGGAGAGAGAGGCGCGGGGGGACACGGGAGAGGGGTGCGGGGGGGAGACATGGGGCAGAGACACACAGGGAAGGGAGGAGAGAGACACGGGGAAGGGGGGAGAGGGACACGGGTAGAGAGACGGTGGAAGGGACACGGGGAGAGGGACACAGGGGAGAGAGATGGGGAAGGGAGACGCACGGAGGGACACGGAGGAGAGAGAGGCGCGGGGGGACACGGGAGAGGGGCGCGGGGGGGAGACATGGGGCAGAGACACAGGGAAGGGAGGAGAGAGACACGGGGAAGGGGGGAGAGACGGGGAAGGGGGGAGAGACGGGGAAGGGGGGAGAGGGACACGGGGGGAGAGACGGGGAAGGGGGGAGAGGGACACGGGTAGAGAGACGGTGGAAGGGACA